>NC_064645.1:223453303-223755422 GCF_023864345.2 Schistocerca serialis cubense
ATGAAGATGTCCCGAATAGTGTTAACGTAAAAGAACTTGTCATTAAACGAGAATACCTTGCGGGTTAATTAGCTACATCAGCAAACAGTCTCAGAAACAGATCGAAAGACAAATCGAAAGCAGATGTAAGATTGGCAGTGGCCTGAAAGCATTTAGGAAACTGTGCTTGTTATACTTTCAAAGCCATAATGAATTCTTCAAACCTTGCGTTGTCATTAACGGGAATGCGCTTATGGAACTGGACTGTGTTGGTCAGGATGTGTTCCTTCTATAGCGCGATTTTCTTTTTAAATCCATCGCCATCAAATCAGACAGAAGTTGTTCCTCAACTTGCATTATCTTATTGTGGGCAATGTGTAGTCAAATCCACTTAACATACGAGGTCTGAAACCCTTTCTGGATGTTCTAATTTTAGTTCCTACACTCCTTTTTTCTTCATAAATTCAACAACAGCAAGTCTTACATCGAAATATCGTCCCAGGCATGCCATTTAACTTAACCAACGTACCTTGCAGTAATATATAAAGTCTCAACACTATTCGTTCAGTTGCTCAGAAAACTGTTTGCAACTTAAAGTGGAATAATGAGTGCGACTTCAGAAATTTTATTATTAATACCACCAACTCCTTCACGTGCTGCATGTCTTCAAATTTAGCACAAAGTGCTTCTTCATCTGCTGAAGAGTGAATCACGCCTGTCGATTGTTGTAATACTTTGCTTTTTCTTTGTCAACTAAATCTTTAAATTCGAATTATTTCGGAATAAAGGAGACGACTCACCGTGAGGCAGGAGCACTGCATCTTCGATAGGCACAAAAACAAAAGGTACAGAGCTTTGCTAGCTTTCGAAATAAACTACCTTTTTCAAGCTCGTAGGAAAAGGAGCTTGGAAAAGGAAGTTCATTCCGGTGATTCAGAGTGGGCACAGCAGGTGGCCCTACCACGGACGCGTAAGGTAAAGGTAACATAGTGGGCGCCGCAGGGAGTGATGTCTCCAATCGACGTCTGAACCAGTCTACGTCGGAGGTATTACGAACGGACATGACCTTCCTGGCCACAACGTCAACAAGTATGTGGCTGCCCATCGTACATGACGACAGCTCTGCAGCCGGCATTTACCAAGTAGGAAGGCACGTGCTTCTTCTGTTCCATTTTTATCTTCTGGAACCCATTGAGGTCACGGTATATTTCAAACGTCTTCCACGTTTCAGAAACGTGATTGACGACGTTGACTTAAAATTTAAAGGCGGCTACGACAATATTCATCGGCACCTCAAGCGGGAGTTCGAATACCCGCAACGTTCGGAGACCCAAACCACTGCGATCAACCAAGATAGCTCCTACACGGCAGTCAGGGTATCGGAACTTGAGATCGTTAGCACGACTCCGCACAACATCGGCGCACAGTTCTTCATTCGCTATGAAGTACAGAGTCACTAAGGATCGAAAAATGGATTCCGAACAAATCTCGCAGCCGGAGACGCATTTTGTCCCGTATAAACCATTAAACTTCGTATGCTGTGGATCGTTCATCACCTAAAGGCAACGTTAATTTAATCGAGGCTTGGCGATAAAGAAACGTCATTATGGTCGGTGAATTCGGATAGGAAGAAAAACCGCGACACAGAAGTAAACAAATACGCACTCACTCCCAAACAGCACAGCAAGCAAGACACAAACAAAGCTTGCTCACTCACCACCGGCGAAAGCAGACTGACCATCTGGACAACTCGTCACACCCTGGTAACGTCCACTGTCCATTCATCTATTTGCTCGTAACGGGGTGCGAAATTTATTAGACAGAGTTGCCATTTCTTTTAGCACCAGTTGCATAGAGTTCAATTTGGATCACAGATACAGGTGCGTCATACTGTTCCAGCTGTGTGTGAAAGTTCTTCAGTCGAAGTGACTGGCGATGGATGGCATGCTATTCTCTCGCCAACCAATGAACACATTTTTCATTTGATGTGAGATAGGAAAAGGTTTTCGGCTCTCTATGTCGGGGTAGGTCAGAAAAGCAGGGCAACATGGTGTTCTCGTCCATCTTGATGAGGAATAAAGTCACAGATACTTCGAAGGTACGAAAAAAGCCCTCGACCTAAACTCATTAGAAATATAGGGCCTAGTGTTCAAATTATCAGCCATCCAAACAAGTGGAGATCGTCCTGTGTTCTTGAGGCACCCAAAACAGCACGTCAGGTGCTGGGTCCTCACAAAGATGACGAATTCGATCTGGCAATGTTCGTTTTCCTCGGAGCCTCCACACACACACAAACACACACACACACACACACACACACACACACACGCACACACACACACGCACGCACACACACAGTTACATCGACTGTGATGCTGTACAGATAACCTGCACTCACCTGGAAAGCTGCCTTGTTGCCGCTCCTGTGTCCGAAGTTATCGTTAGGCGCGCTACTGTCAGCGCGTCTCACTCTGCTTCTGCGTCAAGGATAGCCACATTAATGATCGCCGCGATGACAATCCGTGCCGCTCTAGACGGAGTCACACTGTCCCTCTGGATTTCTGTCTTTCTACAAGCCAGCACAGAGACTTCCTGCACGGGGCCCAGGAGAAATACGGGTCCCGCAACGTACTTTTGACGTCACACTAGTCGCCTATTCCGACATACTTCGCGAACGCTCCGCTCAGTGCAGGGCCCACAGGATATCAATATGTCTATGAAAAGGTACCCACTAAAAGTCTTAACTTTTTCGCATGCTGTCGAGAGCTTGTACGCATTTAAACACACAGTTAAGAATTATCAAAGTCGTCTGAAATAGTTGCTCGCTGCCCGCCAGAGACGGCTGCTAGGACTCGTAAGACCTGCAGTGTCACCTGCTGTGACGTACGCACCACGGCCTGTCTTTCTCGTGGACCCCGTTCTTGCAAACGTGACGTCATTTTCAAGTTACGCGCTATGTCGACAACCGCAGGAAATCCTATCATTACCCTTCGACGCGGGGGTCTCTCATATGGTTAACAGATCACAAGACTTCATTCATACATGACACCAAATTGACGGCACGTGCAGTATAGAAGATTTGTAAAAAACACGTCACTCTTGGTCAGATTTATTATAATTATTGTAATTAAACATCACCTTATGACTTATCGTTGGTTAAAGCCTGTATGAATTCTAAGTTCGAAGGCAGAGCCTAAATTTCCACGTAGTCCTCAAAAATTTCTCCCACTTTCTGACAGATTCTGTGACTTCCTTATCAACTAAATAGAGGTATGTATTCGATGTTACATACATATGAGTGCTCTCTCAGGGATGAACTGTCGTTGTCAACAATTTACAAATTAAGCATGAAACATGCAAATGCATGTAGATATGGAAAACAAGTTGATCATATGGTTAAACAATTTACTACTCAGAGTAAAAAGCGTAAAAAAGACTAACTTTTGCAAAAGAATTAAGTTATCTTAATCTCAGTCACCTATTAAGTATAAAAGAATATTTGCGAGCTAGTTGTTTTAGGACACTTCTGTATCAAACACGAATGTCCTCAATCTTTAACCACCAATATGACGTTTTACTAAACAATCTTGGAAGGTAACTGCCAACAGCTGTTACGTAATGTATAAAATGCATAGTTGAACCATGAGCTCTTTTTATTTTAAACCCAAATTCTACCGGTTTCAGTCTTAGACCATCTTCACGGATGAAGGGTTAAAATGGTTTAAGCCACCATGTTGCATTAGTCACTACTTAAAATGTGCAGTGCATGCCATGAATGTGAATATATGACACAGGGCTTTAAAAGCAAACATCCGAATACTAAATGCGTACAGAGCTCATAACGGATATCATTGGAACGACGGCTCTTTCTTCATCCACTACAAGCAATACTCGTCCCTGTATTGACCAGCCAAGTGCAACAGGCATGGAACTCCATCCCACAAACTGACATCCAGCACCTGTACAACAGGATCTATGCACGTTTGCATATTTCCGTTCAACTCTCTGGCGATTATAGCAATTAATCTATCTCTGTTTCACATTTGCAACGGCTTATCTCGTTCTTACACTAATCTATTATCTTGCAATATTAATACTTAAATGTGTTTCTTAGATTATTGTGTTTCCAAAATTTCGTTACTCTACATTAATCATCTTTCACTGTTGTAATTTTTTTTCCGTATGTATAGTGGCAAAGTGCGTTGTGCCTTGGCACACTTTTCAGATTTTCGCCTCTAGCCAGTCGTGTAATAGAAGCACAAGACATTTTAACTCCATTTTAAATGATATTCATATTCGATTGAAATGTGGAAGAGTTTTACTTGTCACTACTACGTACACAAGGTGAACATTAATGAAACCGACAAACTGCAAGGATGGTTTCCTGACTGGAATTGGAGAGAAAAAGGTCCTCTGAACCGGAAATACATCTTTTCCATGTTAGATGGCACAGACGAATTACAGTTCCTCTAACCACGTGCCGTATTCCTTGTGTATTGAAGGCTGTGTGATTGACACAGCGCCGGCTTGTGTGGCCATGCGATTCTAGGCGCTTCAGCCTGGAACCGCGCGACCGCTACGGTCGCAGGTTCGAATCCTGCCTCGGGCATGGATGTGTGTGATGTCCTTAGGTTAGTTAGGTTTAAGTAGTTCTAAGTTCTAGGGGACTGATGACGTCAGATGTTAAGTCCCATAGTGCTCAGAGCCATTTGAACCATTTGATTGACACAGCGTACTGTAAACAACAGAATAGTCCGGTATTCTAACGGCTGAGTACGCGGCGTTATCCATGTATCTTTTTATTCCTGTCATTTATTAGTTCACTTCCTCCTTCTCCTCTGTCTGTCCATTTTCTCCACATCTTCTCTCTGTCCATTTCCACCTGCCGCTCATTCTGATCATGTCCACCTCATCAATATCTCATCGTTACCCCACTTCGTTGTTCCATCGTCTCCTCAGCCCTTCTCTCTTCTCGTTATAATCCTCACACTTATAAGAAGCTGGCGGCTCTTAGCACCACAGTATTCCTTCACATATAGTAACTAACACGCCTACTAATTTTGGTTGAAATCGTTCTAAGACTGCATAAAGATCATTCTAGCTGTGGCTTTGACCTCTTACTCAGATGGCACACATATTTCAAATGTATTTACCATATTTCGCACGTATTTGTACACATCTCTAGCCAATTTGACCCTGCAGTTTCATTTTCACGCAGCTCGACGTTTATGATCGTATCTTTTAAATAATATGTCGTACAATAACGTTGCAGGTACATCCAGTAGCGTACCTGGCTACTATCTGGGAAATGTGTAACTAGACTTTTTACTTAAAAAAGCAATAATTTAAAACCTCATGCATGATGCGGCTATTTTTCACGTATCTCAGTGTATATAACGCCATATCTTCTGAACTATTTGCCGTACAGTGATATAATTTAGCCACATTCAGTGGCATATGTGAATACCTGCTACAATACATGTCGCGAATACAGTAGCAATAAATTCAAATGTCATGCTTCATGCTGCAGTTTTACTGTATGCCCGTCAAAAATGTAGTGAGCGATAAACTTTCTCCTTTCATCCTTTTGTGGGAGTTGTCAGCGAGAAAAAGTTTCATAATGGTTTGAAATTTGCGCAAACTTGGTTGCAAGTTATTAATGGCTTTTGTTCTCCAATATTGGAAAGTTAAAGTATGGATATCCGCGCGTCGTGGGCTACGCAGCTTTTTTATCGCAAATACAACCCCTGTGAAAGGCAGGCAGCTCTTAACCCAGAGAAATTTTTTCCAGGCATTATGTGATATGTGCACCAAGGTTGATTGAAATCGGTCCCGTGGTTTAGGAGGAAACATGGAACGTACGTACATAAATATATATGTACATGTAGTTTTGTAATGTATATGGATTACACATTGTTGTGTACATAGTTCCACGTAGCCAGCGCGTACACAACTTTCCCACTAGAGCGCGCCCCGCTAAGCACAACAGCGCAGGCGCACCGCTCGTCCGTCTCCGCAATACAAGATGGTGCTGCCTTAGAGATGGACCAAATTCTGCTTCCGCCGATCTGCGTATTAATATGTAACGCAGCCAATGAGATTGCTGCTTACGTAGAACCTTTTCTCCTCACAGATCACACTCGCGCAGTGGTACCTGAATGCGCGAGGTATTATAACGAGTGTACAGACCTCCGATTAGCCAGTCTGCATTAGTCTGTACCAGTCTGCATTAGTCTGTACCAGTCTGCATTTGTCTGTACCAGTCTATAGTCAAGTAACAGATTATCATATTCCTGTACACAGCCATGAAGAGAAATGTATAGACACTTGGTGAAGTATCAGAGATATGTGAGAATAAGATTAACGTACCAAGACCAAAGGCACTTCAGATTGTCAATTGTAAATAGCATCCAGAATCAAGTTACGTAATGTTTATGCTTGTTATTATTTTAATAAATGTGTGTGAAAATTAATCAAGTTCTGCTTAAAGTTGGTCACCGTCAATCTGCTACTCTAAGCGTGCGAGTGGCATTTCTATCGTCTGACCTAACGGCAGAAGATAAACACGCCGCGATAAGACCACGAGACATATTGCTGACACTCGCCTACTGGTTAGAGCGACAAGTCAAATAATCTGATGGTGTGTGTACCGAAGGCCTTACAGTATGCACACCACACACATCAATGACAAGTAAGCGAAAATAAAATGAAGCAGAAGTATAGTCAAAAACCAGTTGCAAGCGGAATACATTTCTAATAGAAGCTCCTGGAAAATAATACAAATTTCCGTTTTCAAGACCAGTTTTCAAGTCATTTAGAACTGTGAAGACATTGAAAATACTCAGTTCATTTGAAAGTATCACATATTCCATGGTGAAAGATCTTCTTCAGTTTTAAGGTACAGGATGGTACACGTCCGACGAAGCATGACTTAACTGTTCACAAGTTATATAAGCAGTTCTAAAACTATACAGCATTTTACTCGCCATAAAATTTTGTACTTGAAGAATTAACAGTATGTTCCAAATAGCTTCCACATATAACACAGTGCTTACATGTGCTGATTGTGAAATATTTAGAAACGCTGTGCAAAACACAACCTCACGTCTAATAACAACAGAAACTGTTGTCACTAGACCGAAGTACCGACCGAGAAACATCGCGTGATCCTAGATACACTATCTTCAAGATTCTTCCCTACACTTCATTCCAAAGTGAGGTTTGCTCCCTGTTGCCTTCGCAGTGTTGCGGTCAGTGTAGATCAATCAATGGAGGTCAAATGGCTGTGTACCACACGAAAAACATAGCGTCGCACAAAATTGTGGACTGGTATGATAGAATAATTAGTAATAAGGAGAATTATTGACACAGAGTATTAGAGGGACAGTAGAAAAAAAATGATGAAGTTAAAGAAGTGAACAAGAAAGCGAAAGGAAAGTTAACATGTTAAATGAATATGCAAGAGACTTTTTGAGAATCTACTCTCTCAAAGATGGAATAATTTTGTTTGAAGACAAGGAAGACTAACCAGAGCTGTTGCCTGTGAGCTCTTTGTTCAGAAATTGTTTCGGTTGAAGATAATCAAAGAAGCTGGAAAAGGCATTAAGTGCAGTACGTGATGCGAATACTCTTTTGACACGATTGGTTGTGATCCAATGGGTGAACGTGTGAGACACCCATTGCCGCTCGGAGCTACAGCTCTCGATTGTACACCAGATGCCCCTACTGGCAGAAGTAGACAGCAAGTGAGCACACTTAAAGAAGATTAATATCGATGTTTGAATGTATTCATATAATAAATTGGCCTATCTGGACATTTGATACACCGTCTTCTGTGTGGAGGCACAAATACATCCGGCCTCCTGTGGGAATCTCAGAGAGCGAACAAGCAGGAAATGGACAGCGGGGCTGTGGACAGGTCGAGTTCGATGGGAACGTGGATCGGCCGTGAGGCGTGCCGAGATAGTCCGCGCAGTTGGGATAACGCTGTGTCACGGTTGGCACAGTGGTAGCAGGAAATACCGCATTCGAATCCCGGTCCGGTACACATTTTCACTCGTCGCCGCTGATTCTGCGTAATGTCCAGATGCAGCTGTCAGCAGTGGTCCCCTCCCTTTCTTTTCCTTTCCTTTCATTTCGCCCTATCTCCACCTTCAAATTTCATATAATCTATAACAGCTGCTGATTCTGCTTCATCTACATCTACATGGATACTCTGCGAATCACATTCAAGTGCCTAGCAGAGGGTTCATCGAACCACCTTCACAATTCTCTATTATTCCAAACTCTTATATCACGCGGAAAGAATGGACACCTGTATCTTTCCGTACGAGCTCTGATTTTCCTTATTTTATCGTGGTGATCGTTCCTCCCTATGTAGGTCGGTGCCAAAAAAAAATTTCGCATTCGTAGAAGAAAACTGGTGATGGGGGGTTCGTGAGAAGATTCCGTCGCGACGAGAAACGCCTTTCTTTTAATGATTTCCAGCCCAAATCCTGTATCATTTCTGTGACACCCTCTCCCATATTTCGCGATAATACAAAACGTGTTGCCTTTCTTTGAATTTTTTCGATGTACTCCGTCAATCCTATCTGGTAAGGATCCCACACCGCGCAGCAGTATTCTAAAAGAGGACGGACAAGCGCACTCTAGGCAGTCTCATTAGTAGGTCTGTTACATTATCTAATTGTCCTGCCAATAAAACGCAGTCTTTGGTTACCTTTCCCCACAACATTTTCTATATGTTCCTTTCAATTTAAGTTGTTCATAATTGTAATACCTAGGTATTTAGTTGAATTTACGGCTTTTAGATTACACTGATTTATCGTGTAACCGAAGTTTAAAGAGTTCCTTTTAGCACTCATGTGGATGACCTCACACTTTTCGTTATTTAGGGTTAACTGCCACTTTTCGCACCATTCAGATATCTTTTCTTAATCTTTTTGCAGTTTGTTTTGATCATCTGATGACTTTATTAGTCGATAAACGACAGCGTCATCTACAAACAACCGAAGGCGGCTGCTCAAATTGTCTCCAAAATTGTTTATATAGATAAGGAACAGCAAAGGGCCAATAACGCTACCTTCGGGAACGCCAGAAATCACTTCTGTTTTACTCGATGACTTTCCGTCAATTACTACGAACTGTGACCTATCTGACAGGAAATCACAAATCCAGTCACATAACTGAGACGATATTCCATAAGCACGCAATTTCACTACGAGCCGCTTGTGTGGTACAGTGTCAAAAGCCTTCCGGAAATCCAGATATACGGAATCCCTTGTCAATAGCACTCAACACTTCATGTGAATAGACAGCTAGTTGTGTTTCACAAGAACGATGTTTTCTAAACCCATGTTGACTGTGTGTTAATAGACCGTTTTCTTCGAGGTAATTCATAATCTTCGAACACAATATCTGTTCTAAAATCCTGCTGCATATCGACGTTAATTTAGTCGATTACTCCTACTACCATTCTTGAATATTGGTGTGACCTTTGCAACTTTCCAGTCTTTGGCAACGGGTCTTTCGTCGAGCGAACGGTTGTATATGATTGTTAAGTATGGAGCTAATGCATCAGCATACTCCGAAAGAAACCTAATTGGTATACAATCTGGACCAGAAGACTTGCTTTTATTAAGTGATTTAAGTTGCTTCACTACTCCGAGGATATTTACTTCTACGTTACTCATGTTGGCAGCTGTTTTCGATTCGAATTCTAGAATATTTACTTCGTCTTCTTTTGTGAAGGCATTTCGGAAGGGTGTGTTTAGTAACTCTGCTTTTCAGCACTGTCTTCGATAGTATCTCCATTGCTTGGTGAAAGAACAGACACCATGCATTCATATATTAAATGTATGTATATTTGATATGCTCTAAAAACTGTAGACTAAAGTAAAATTAGTGTTTGGAGGCAAGTGCTCGACAGCATTATTGGACATGTCATTAGAACGAGTCGTTGATGTGGATATGAGGATGTCTGTGTCAGGCTTTGTTGAACGAATTGTGTTGCGTTTTTTCATGCCACAAAAAGTTTATTTGCTTGAAATGTGGCACGGTTAGTGTACAAAGTAGTCGGACATGTCTCAGTAAAATTTTTGCTAGATACTAAATTACGACGTGAAATTTGTAAAAGAAATGCTTGTCACGTAAGTTATAATCTCTAGTGAGAATGCGTCGTTACTGTGCAAACGTCCAGAAGATAACTAATAAAAGATACGTACGTTAGTGTGGAAACAACACATTATTTTAAATCCTAACATTGCCTGACCTTCCAGTTCTGTACGGCCTAAACATGCGTTCCCAACAGTACTTTTACAAGTCAGTAGACACTGAATTTAATCACTGAAAATATTTAAAAATTCAATAGTCTGAGAACGAAATATTGTGCTTAATAGACGACTGGGAGTATACGTCAAAAATTCTTGCAAGTAATGTATAATGGTGTGTAAAGTTTCAGTATTGCGCACAGATAAGTATTAAAAAACTATCAGTTGTAACAGAAATAAACAATGACGATTCAATAACATTCCTCGTTAGAACATTTAGCAGCTTGCAAGCCAGTACTAAGGAATAAAGTAATCACATTAAACGAGGGTCTTATGTTGCTCCATACAGCACTAACTATTTTATGTTACGGCCCAGCAAACTTCCAGTTTATAAGATCAACTAACAGTCAGTAATTTTCTTCCTCACGCTGATGGACGTGTTCTGTCAAAGTCTCATTACTAATAGTCTTCAACGTTTAATATTTTAACAAGTTTGTATACTGTATAACATTATTTGAAGAAAAAGTGACAAATAAACATTTTAGTTAACCGTATCATGTGTAATGTCATTCAGTTTGAGGTATATGTTTGAATTGTGTAGGTTCAATTATTGTTGACTAGTATTAGTTTTGATAACGGTAAACCAGTTAAGAATAAAATCAAAATTTCCTCAAGAAATGATTCCATTTACCATTATCATACAACTAAGTCTCTAATTGGAACGATAGTTATGTAGTGTTCTCCATGTTCACTGGGTGAGAATTTAAAACTTATCTGGCTTCTTAATGATGGAAGACGATGGAAATTGTTCTAGCTAGTGTTTGACGTTCTCCCAGTTTGCAATAGTAAATACGGTGATAGGAAAAGTGTCAAAAGTAGAAACTGAAATTACAACTACATACATCCAAGAACATTGGAGGATGAAGAAGCAGTTATCTGGTAAGCGAGGTGAAACACCTGAGGAATGAAGAACAAGAAGGGAAAAAAATTTCGGAGAAACAAATCTGTCGGCGTCACTATAAGGAAGGAACTCCTTCAAATGGGCGGCCGTAGCACGACACTGTGCCAAAGTGTGAAGTAGGACTTCGAACAACATGAACAGGAAAAATTGGAAGCTCTTCTGAAATGAGACTACAAAAGGATGTTAATTAAAATGAGACAAAAAATACAGGAAACGTGGAGACAGAAACATACGAAATATTTGTAATAAATCAGAGTTAATGATACGATCATATCTCCTAGGGCGCTTTGAAACAAACAGTCACTGAAGCGGAGAAAGGGTGAGGAATCACAAAGTTTGTAGTAACTCTCACAAACTATTTCCGTTATTTTTGTTGTATCAGGTACAATGATGAATACATAAACGAAACAATTAACGATAAAAAATTCTAACCGGCTTTTCACTAAAAAATATGTCTCTTGTTTCTTTCTGTGTTGTCTCCTTATATTGACGAGCTGCTACTCTTAACGCTTTTGGCATCCTTTTACCGTTGCATGAGGAAGATGCCCCAAGTCCCTTTTAAGAAATCTTCGGGGCAAGAGAGGGGATGCAAACAATTTTTTCTTCCTTTCGTCCCCTCTGCAACGCTCACAAAGAGGGCTGCGATAAAATATTTGAAAGCAGCCAAGCGTGTTAGCTATTCTCCGTCTCCTGTACCGTGGAAGAGCTCGCCTTTAAGAGGAGACATCTAAGTGGCAGAAGTCGTCTACGGGCCTGAACTGCTGGACAGAGCCCTGCGCCAGTTACACTGGAGCGCTGAAAAGTAATTCCTCCGAATTTTTTAAAATCGTAACTGTTAAAGCTTTTTATATGAAAGAAACATTATACATCCAGAATGAGATTTTCGCTCTGCAGCGGAGCGTGCGCTGATATGAAACTTCCTGTCAGATTAAAACTGTGTGCCGGACCGAGACTCTGACTCGGGACCTTTTCTGTCAGGAAGTTTCACATCAGCGTACATTCCGCTGCAGAGTGAAAACCTCATTCTGGAAACATCCCCCATGCTGTGGCCAAGCCATGTCTCCGCAATATCCTTTCTTCCAGGAGTGCTAGTTCTGCAAGGTTCGCAAAAGAGCTTCTGTGAAGTTTGGAAGGTAGAAGACGAGGTACTGGCTGAATTGAAGCTGTGAGTACGGGTAGTCAGTCGTGCTTGGGTAGCTCACTTGGTAGGGCACTTGCGCGCAGAAGGCAAAGGTCCCGTCTTCGAGTCTCGGTCCGACACACAGTTTTAATGTGTCAGGAAGTTTTTAACATTCTACGTCTTTATTCTTTATGTCATCGTTTTTAATTCCCAATATTGTCACCCTGGAAACGGGCACATATCCCAACGAGAGCGCAGTTCCTTCATACCTTCAGTGTAGAATGTTTGACTTTATTGACGGAGCCACAACCCAAACTCTGATTGCACCGCTCCATCACTATCAGTGTCAAGTCCTCGATGGTGTTCTTAAAGTCTTAGAAACAGATGAAAATAGGCAAGAGCCAAGTTGGGGCTGTATGGAGGATAGTCGATGATAGTGAACCCAAGGCGTCGGACTATGCAGATTGTGGTGTCACCGCCAGACACCACACTTGCTAGGTGGTAGCTTTAAATCGGCCGCGGTCCATTAGTACATGTCGGACCCGCGTGTCGCCACTGTCAGTAATTGCAGACCGAGCGCCGCCACGCGGCAGGTCTAAAGAGACTTACTGGCACTCGCCCCAGTTGTACAGACGACTTAGCTAGCGATGCAACACTGACGAAGCCTCGCTTATTTGCAGAGAAGATAGTTAGCATAGCCTTCAGCTAAGTCAATTGCTACGACCTAGCAAGGCGCCATTTATCCTTTGCTATGAATCTAATGATGCATGTACAGTAACAAGACCAATGTTCACCAATTGTGGATTAAAGTTAAGTATTCCAGAAGCTACGTACTTTTCTTTATAGCATTCATTACGTATCCTGTTTCAGACCTCACGCCAGCCTGCGTGAGTTAAACGCGTGCGTTTCGGTTACCCGTCACTGTGGATTGGCTGTCTTGCCAGTCCACAACATTTTTGGTGACGACGATGGGATGGCCGTATTGCTTTAATTTACTTGTGTCATGGCTTCGCCACAATCTCCAGATGTACTGCCCGAATTTTATCGCTTGCAGAATCAGCAGACGCAGGCCTTGTTGGATGCCCTTGGACAGCTCGTCCAGGGTCAACGTGCAATGCAAAACGATGCGGCAGCCGCCGCTCCCCCGCTACCGCACCCACAACATGCAGTTGCACCACCATTTCGACACTTCGATGCGGCGATGGAAACCTAGACGGAGTGGTCACGCCAATTTGGATTTCATCTCCCGCCTACAGAATTCAAGGTAACGAGCGGCAGCCTCATTTATTGGCGTGTGTAGGGGTGCAGACGTATCGTGTGATAGTGAAATTATTTCCCCGACGCGACGTAACAGCTCTGTCCTACGACGAAATTTTGTCTGCTTTAGATGCCTATTTCAAGGAATCAGTTGATGTAGTTGCAAAAAGGTATACGTTCTTTCGTACAAAACGTACGGCCGGTCAAACTAATCGGGAGTGGGTTGCTTCTTTGCAAGGCCTTACTAGGGATTGTGCTTTTGAGTGTGCATGTGGACTCCCTTATTCGGATACTATGGTTCGTGATGCAATTACACAAACGTTTCTGATGTTCGTATACGGGAGCAAATTTTGAAACTAGTCAATCCCTTCCTTCAACAAGTGATAGACATATTGGATAGGCAAGACACACTTGACTTTGCTCAGGAATCATTTGAAACTTCGCCAGCTGTGTGTCACATTAACCGGCCCGCCGGGCAAGCTGCACGGAACTGTAAACAGCCCTCTCGCACGTCCGCGCAGCTCCGTGTCCCGCGCTAGCATGCAAATGCAGTGAAATCATGCCCGCGGTGTGCTAGTAGACATTCGCGTGAGAATTGCCCGTCTACATCTACATCTACATCCATACTCCGCAAGCCACCTGACGGTGTGTGGCGGAGGGTACCTTGAGTACCTCTATCGGTTCTCCCTTCTATTCCAGTCTCGTATTGTTCGTGGAAAGAAGGATTGTCGGTATGCCTCTGTGTGGGCTCTAATCTCTCTGATTTTATCCTCATGGTCTCTTCGCGAGATATACGTAGGAGGGAGCAATATACTGCTTGACTCTTCGGTGAAGGTATGTTCTCGAAACTTTGACAAAAGCCCGTGCCGAGCTACTGAGCGTCTCTCCTGCAGAGTCTTCCACTGGAGTTTATCTATCATCTCTGTAACGCTTTCGCGATTACTAAATGATCCTGTAACGAAGTGCGCTGCTCTCCATTGGATCTTCTCTATATCTTCTATCAACCCTATCTGGTACAGATCCCACACTGCTGAGCAGTATTCAAGCAGTGGGCGAACAAGCGTACTGTAACCTACTTCCTTTGTTTTCGGATTGCATTTCCTTAGGATTCTTCCAATGAATCTCAGTCTGGCATCTGCTTTACCGACGATCAACATTATATGATCATTCCATTTTAAATCACTCCTAATGCGTACTCCCAGATAATTTATGGTATTAACTGCTTCCAGTTGCTGACCTGCTAATTTGTAGCTAAATGATAAAGGATCTATCTTTCTGTGTATTCGCAGCACATTACACTTGTCTACATTGAGATTCAATTGCCATTCCCTGCACCATGCGTCAATTCGCTGCAGATCCTCCTGCATTTCAGTACAATTTTCCATTGTTACAACCTCTCGATACACCACAGCATCATCTGCAAAAAGCCTCAGTAAACTTCCTATGTCATCCACAAGGTCATTTATGTATATTGTGAATAGCAACGGTCCTATGACACTCCCCTGCGGCACACCTGAAATCACTCTTACTTCGGAAGACTTCTCTCCATTGAGAATGACATGCTGCGTCCTGTTATCTAGGAACTCCTCAATCCAATCACACAATTGGTCTGATAGTCCATATGCTCTTACTTTGTTCATTAAACGACTGTGGGGAAGTGTATCGAACGCCTTGCGGAAGTCAAGAAACATGGCATCTACCTGTGAACCCGTGTCTATGGCCCTCTGAGTCTCGTGGACGAATAGCGCGAGCTGGGTTTCACATGACCGTCTTTTTCGAAACCCATGCTGATTCCTACAGAGTAGATTTCTAGTCTCCAGAAAAGTCATTATACTCGAACACAATACATGTTCCAAAATTCTACAACTGATCGACGTTAGAGATATAGGTCTGTAGTTCTGCACATCTGCTCGATGTCCCTTCTTGAAAACGGGGATAACCTGTGCCCTTTTCCAATACTTTGGAACGCTATGCTCTTCTAGAGACCTACGGTACACCGCTGCAAGAAGGGGGGCAAGTTCCTTCGCGTACTCTGTGTAAAATTGACCTGGTATCCCATCAGGTCCAGAGGCCTTTCCTCTTTTGAGCGATTTTAATTGTTTCTCTATCCCTCTGTCGTCTATTTCGATATCTACCATTTTGTCATCTGTGCGACAATCTAGAGAAGGTACTACAGTGCAATCTTCCTCTGTGAAACAACTTTGGAAAAAGACATTTAGTATTTCGGCCTTTAGTCTGTCATCCTCTGTTTCAGTACCATTTTGGTCACAGAGTGTCTGGACATTTTGTTTTGATCCACCTACCGCTTTGACATAAGACCAAAATTTCTTAGGATTTTCTGCCAAGTCAGTACATAGAACTTTACTTTCGAATTCATTGAACGCCTCTCGCATAGCCCTCCTCACACTACATTTCGCTTCGCGTAATTTTTGTTTGTCTGCAAGGCTTTGGCTATGTTTATGTTTGCTGTGAAGTTCCCTTTGCTTCCGCAGCAGTTTTCTAACTCGGTTGTTGTACCACGGTGGCTCTTTTCCATCCCTTACGATCTTGCTTGGCACATACTCATCTAACGCATTATGTACGCATTTTGAACTTTGCCCACTGATCCTCAACACTATCTGTACTTGAGACAAAACTTTTGTGTTGAGCCAACAGGTACTCTGAAATCTGCTTTTTGTCACTTTCTCTGAACAGAAAAATTTTCCTACCCTTTTTAATATTCATATTTACGGCTGAAATCATCGATGCCGTAACCGCTGTATGATAGCTGATTCCCTGTTCTGCGTTAACTTTTTCAAATAGTTCGGGTCTGTTTGTCACCAGAAGGTCTAATATGTTATCGCCACGAGTCAGTTCTCTAACTGCTCAAGGTAGTTTTCAGATAAAGCACTTAAAAAAATTTCACTGGATTCTTTGTCCCTGCCACCCGTTATGAACGTCTGAGTCTCCCAATCTATATCCGGCAAATTAAAATCTCCACCCAGAAGTATAACGCCAAGCTATTTGCTTTTTCTGTATTAAAAAAGGACATGTTCAAAGTGTTTGCCAGAAAAAGCTCAGATCGGACACTAAAAACCATTCCAGGCCCTTTGCTTCGCGCCGGAATCGAACCAAAAATACTCAGGCTCGTGAACCTTCGCCCATGGAAATTCATGTTGTTAATTCCACTCCGCCCAGTGCCACTCTCTCTAACAGTGACTGTGTTCGTCCCACAAAAAGTGTGCGTCGACATCGACGGAACTCCCGTCAAGTCGCAAGTGCTTCTGTACCAGTGTCTGTTCACGTTGCACAAAACAGTCGCTCTTGTCGTCAGCAGGACAATAAACTTTTGTAGACTTGGACATCAATGGCCACGTGATCCCATTCCAGCTCGATACCGGAGCTGCAGTTTCATTGATCAATAAAGACACGTACAAACAACTGGGCACACCTCCGTTGCGTGCCGCAAAGGTTAAGTTACATACGAGGGCAGTTCAATAAGTAATGCAACACATTTTTTTTCTCGGCCAATTTTGGTTGAAAAAACCGGAAATTTCTTGTGGAATATTTTCAAACATTCCCGCTTCGTCTCGTATAGTTTCATTGACTTCCGACAGGTGGCAGCGCTGTACGGAGCTGTTAAAATGGCGTCTGTAACACCATAAAGAGCAAAGGAGAACCATCTGTGCGGAATTCCTTGCTCGTCATGTGGCTGAGGGTGACAATTTCTTGTCAAAGATTGTTACAGGCGATGAAACATGGGTTCATCACTTCGAACCTGAAACAAAACGGCAATCAATGGAGTGGCGCCACACCCACTCCCCTACCAAGAAAAAGTTTAAAGCCATACCCTCAGCCGGTAAAGTCATGCTTACAGTCTTCTGGGACGCTGAAGGGGCTATTCTGTTCGATGTCCTTCCCCATGGTCAAACGATCAACTCTGAAGTGTATTGTGCTACTCTTCAGAAATTGAAGAAACGACTTCAGCGTGTTCGTAGGCACATAAATCTGAACGAACTTCTCCTTCTTCATGACAACGCAAGACCTCACACAAGTCTTCGCACCCGAGAGGAGCTTCAGTGGACTGTTCTTCCTCATGCACCCTACAGCCACGATCTCGCACCGTCGGATTTCCATATGTTTGGCCCAATGAAGGACCCAATCCGTGGGAGGCACTACGCGGATGATGATGAAGTTATTGATGCAGTACGACGTTGGCTCCGACATCGACCAGTGGAATGGTACCGTGCAGGCATGCAGGCCCTCATTTCAAGGTGGCGTAAGGCCGTAGCATTGAATGGAGATTACGTTGAAAAATAGTGTTGTGTAGCTAAAAGATTGGGGAATAACCTGGTGTATTTCAATGCTGAATAAAACAACCCCTGTTTCAGAAAAAAATGTGTTGCATTACTTATTGAACTGCCCACGTAGTTATTCCAGACAGCATATTCCTGTGTTAGGACAGTGCAGCCTTCTTGCAACATACAAGGGACAAACAAAACTTGTGTTATTTTACGTCCTTCGTTCTTCTTCTGCAGTGATCTTGTTTGGTTTAGATTTATTTCAGTTGTTTAACTTGTCTATCGTAAATCAGGTCCTATCAGTGAACCAGACTGTGCCTTCAGACAGTGTTTCTCGTCTATGTGCAGAATTTGCAGACATTTTTGCACCGGGCCTTGGTTGCGCTACGAACTATAAAGCACATTTGGAACTGAAAGTAAACGCGCAACCGAAATTTTTCAGGGCGCGCAATGTTCCCCACGCATTGCGTGATGAGGTCGCAAGAACTTTACACGATTTAGAATCACAAGGTGTAATTGAACGTGTGCAGGCTTCTCTCTGGGCCTCTCCCTTAGTAATTTTGCCAAAACCTTCTGGAAAATTGAGACTTTGTGTGGACTTCAAGGCAACAGTGAATCCACAACTCGTGATTGCATCTTATCCTTTACCCCGCCCGGAAGATCTTTTGACAAACTGTGCCCGGGTAAATATTTTTCTAAGTTGGACCTCGCAGATGCGTACTTGCAAATACCGGTGGACGAAGAATTCCAGCGCGTATTGGTGGTTAACACGCATCTTGGTTTGTATCGCTTCAAAAGACTGCCATTCGGGTGTGCATCCGCCCCTGCATTGTTTCAGCAACATCTGCAAACTGTTTGTGCGTCGGTCCCTACTGCAGCAAACTATCTGGACGATATTGTGATCTCCGGAAAGACAGAAGAAGAACGTTTAGCAAACCTCCGAACATTATTTCAGGTCTTGCGACAAAATGGTCTTCGCTTGCGGAAGGACAAATATGTGTTTTTTGCTCGTGACTTACCGTATTTGGGACATGTAATCATTGCCCAAGGCATACATCCGAGTCCAGAGCACCTTCGTGCCATACAAGACTTGCCTTCGCCGCAGAATTTGAAGCAGCTACAGAGTGTGCTGGGAAAAATTACCTATTCTCATAACCATATCCCACATGCCTCTTCCATTTCAGCTCCGCTTCATCGCTTACGCCGTAAAGGTGTTCCGTTTGTCTGGACGACGGAATGCGAACGCGCCTTTCGCCAGTTGCAATCGGCGTTGCTTTCTAATACTTGCCTTACGCCATTCGATCCCCAGAAACCCCTTTTGTTGATGGTAGATGCATCGGATTTCGGGATCGGTGCTGTGCTTGCGCACTAAGATGGCTCGCATGATCGCCCTATTGCCTTTGCGTCCAAATTGCTGTCGTCAGCGCAAAGAAATTATGCACAGATCGAGAAGGAAGCTTTGGCTCTCGTCTTTGGTGTTACTAAGTTTCATGATTTCTTGTATGGTCGTCACTTTACCATCATCACAGACCACAAACCCTTGACATCGCTTTTTCTTCCGAACAAGCCTGTACCTCCACGTACAGCGCAGAAATTCATTCGCTGGTCTATTTTCTTCTCGCAGTACAGCTACGATATCTTGTATTGGTCCACTGCTAAGCACGGAAACGCCGATGCGTTGTTCCGTTTGCCTGTTGCAGAGGATAGAGCATTCGATTCTTCCGAACTTGCTTGTATGTTCATTGATGCGGAAACCGATGACGTGGTCGAATCGTTTCCGATAGATTTTCGTCTTGTGGCTACAGCCACAGCTGCTGACCCTGTCCTTGCTACCGTTTTGCGTTTTGTTGCTACGCAATGGCCCTTGTCAAAGTCACGGATCGAGGATCCGTTGGTTCGCCGATTTTTTGCTCACAAGGAGAGACTTTTTGTAGACGTGATGTTTTGCTGTTGCGTTCTGATAATGAGCAGTCCCGGGTCGTGGTCCCACGTTCGTTACAGTCCTCTGTCTTACGGCTTCTCCACCAAGGACATTGGGGTTTGGTGTGAACGAAACAGCTTGCTCGTCAGCACTGTACTTGGTTCGGAATCGATGCTGCGATTACGAATATGTGCTCTTCTTGCATGGCGTGTGCCGAACAACTATCCGCACCTCCGCGGAAATTCTTTGCATGGCCGAAAGCCACTTCCCCTTGGCAACGCTTGCACATTGATTTTGCTGGTCCATTCTGGAATGCTCGATGGTTGGTTGTTGTCGATTCCTTCAGTAATTTTCCTTTTGTTGTCCGGATGTCTTCCACGACGTCATCTGACACCATCCAAGCGTTATCTGCTATCTTTAGCATAGAAGGTCTTCCAGAGACTATTGTTTCCGACAATGGCCCACAATTCATGTCCGCAGAATTTCAGTCATTCTGCAAGGCCAATGGTATTCAACATCTGCCATCCGCGCCGTTTTCGCCTCAGTCAAACGGTGCCGCTGAACGTTTGGTCCGGACTTTCAAGTCACAGATGTTGGAGTTGAAAAGGTCGCATTCTCGGGAGGACGCGTTATTGCTCTTCTTGTCCTCGTATCGCTCTCAGCCCCGAGATGGTCGCTCGCCGGCTGCGTTGCTCCACGGTCGTCCTCATCGAACCTTGATGTCTTTGCTGCATCCACCGCATCAGGTTCCTGTGCAGCGGCAGACCCCTGTTTTTGCTCCAGGCGACGTTGTACGACGTTGTATACTATCGCAACTATCGAGGTTCGCAGCGTTGGCTCGCAGGGCGCATTCTTCGCTGCCTCGGCCGCGCTATGTATGTGGTTTTGGGGAACTCTGGTGAGGTGCGTCGGCATCTCAATCAGCTGCTCCTCTGTCGTCGCACGGGTTCTGCCGCTCCCTGTCTGCTTTCAGCGACGGTGCCGTCCGGTCAGCGCCCTGGGGACCCATCTACTGGCTCGCCTCATCCCCAGGTGTTACCGACGCTGCCTTCCATTTTGCCCCATGGCGTCACGCCGCCGCCGCAGACGCCGCCGGCGCCGCCCGCAGTGGACGCGTCGCTGCAACCGCCAAGCGCCTCCCTGTATCACGCGCCGCCGATCGCTTCCCGTGACCAGCTGTCCTCCACCATGGAACTCTTACCCGCTCCGGACCAAATGTCGTCTTCGCCCGTCGGGTACCCCGACGCGATGGAGGTCGACCCTTCGGCCTCTCCTGTCTCTTTACGGGCGCATACACCGCATGTTGGCGTGCACCCTGGACTAGGTTTTCAGGCGTTTCCTAGCTCCCCTCGGACCGAATGGCCGGGTGCGGGTGGCACAGCCTCGCCTGTTGTTAGGCTCCCCACCTCATCGCATACGCCAACATGGGGTCCTCCCCACGGCGGGCGGAAGCCTTATAACACGACAGTTCGCCGATTTGCGGGGGAGGAATGTGGTGTCACCGCCAGACACCACACTTGCTAGGTGGTAGCTTTAAATCGGCCCCGGTCCATTAGTACATGTCGGACCCGCGTGTCGCCACTGTCAGTAATTGCAGACCGAGCGCCGCCACACGGCAGGTCTAGAGAGACTTACTGGCACTCGCCCCAGTTGTACGGACGACTTAGCTAGCGATGCAACACTGACGAAGCCTCGCTTATTTGCAGAGAAGATAGTTAGCATAGCCTTCAGCTAAGTCAATTGCTACGACCTAGCAAGGCGCCATTTATCCTTTGCTATGAATCTAATGAAGCATGTACAGTAACAAGACCAATGTTCACCAATTGTGGATTAAAGTTAAGTATTCCAGAAGCTACGTACTTTTCTTTATAGCATTCATTACGTATCCTGTTTCAGACCTCACGCCAGCCTGCGTGAGTTAAACGCGTGCGTTTCGGTTACCCGTCACTGTGGATTGGCTGCCTTGCCAGTCCACAACACAGATGTCGCAGCGCTCGTATGTGGTCTCTCGTTGTTATGCTGAACGAGAGTGTGCTCACTGTGTGGACAAAGTCTTTGAATTCGAAACACGACCGTACCACACTGTTTCCCACGCACCCACATAGTTACGTTATAAGCCACGAAGTTACACGCTATAATTCGAAGCCCTATAGCGGCACAGGGCTGCAAATGAAGAATAAAAGTGAACAACGTTTGTATTATTTAAACAGCTCTAAGAGTTTTCACATTAAAAAATTCTGAGGTATTACTTTGCTGTACGTCCTTGTTCTGTTCGAAGCTGTGAAAATAATAAAGGAAGTGAACAAACAAATGGTATCGAAACTGTTACAATTATTTGCTGCCTACCTAATTTTAAGTGCGGAGTGGCGCAGTAAGTGTCCGCCAAGACGACTCGCTGATCATCAAAATTAGCAACGTAATGAAAGGCGGTGTGCAACGAATGTCAAGTTGGCATGATGTGCACCACAGCCTTGAATATGCGTATTAGTGTAACAACGTAAAATAGATAAGAATGACGTGTTCTGTTTTATGTATTTAAGGAAATACTGTGCAGCGAATGTCTCATTGAGATATCGCATTTAAATTTTGGTCGCATGTGAGAAACTAGAAAAAAACACGTTTTTGACTGGAGGACAACATACTTCTGAATCTTACCCTTTATTGGTGCGTAAATTCGTATCGTTTTGTTTGGCATAGTGGGATTCCGATTGCTATGGGTTTATTTACCAATTTTCACTTTTTGTTTCTATTTCACTGCTGCTATTTGAGTTTACGTATTGTCGTTTTGTCATTTGGAAATAATGAGAGAAGCTGTTGATGCTAGAAAATGTAGTGCCAAGTGGAAACATTTCCGACAGATTCTTCTGTTTGAATTCAGCAGAGGAGTGACAGAAGCGGACGCAACCAGAAACATTGACGCTTTATATGGGGATTATTTCATTGAACAGAGCATGGCTAGAAAATGATTTCCCCATTTTAAGGAGGATCGTTCTGACATTAGTGACTTTCCACGTTCAGGGGAACCTTCGGAGTTAGATGAAGAACGTTTAAATACATTAGGCGACAAATATTCAAGTCAGGGTATTCGCGAACTGGCAGATATGATGAAAAGTGATCATTCCAGCATCGCGCGACATTTACAGGCGATGGAGAAGTTTTAAAGATTGGTTGTATGGGTACTGTATGCTCCAGGCCAAAATCGCGAAAATCTGCGGGTCGTCAGACGTGCATCTCTGATTGCTCGTCATCAATTGGCACGTGAACAACACTGGCCATTCCTATTATCATTACTGGTGACGAGGAATTGTGTGTACGCTAATATAAGGAAAAGAAAGGAATCTCTGAGCGCAAACAAAGCAGCAACTCCCCGTACACAGACCTGCGCGCATCCACAAAAGATAATGTATGCATCTAGTGAAATAGAAGCGGTGTGGTGTACTACTAACATTTATTATTAACTACTGAGATATCTTACAGATGCAAGCGAGGAACAACGACGTGGAACACTGCACGAAGTGATGCTACTCCAAGATTCCACATGTATTTTCCTATCATGACAAAAAACATTGTACAGGGGTTGGTGTGGGAAGTCATTCCAGACCCACCTGATTCACCTGATCCAGCTCCCCCAGATTTTAAAATTTTCTGCTCGCTATCGAACAACCTCCAAGGAACTTTCTTGCTGTATTAAAACGCGCTCGACGTTTCCTTTGGCTGAAAATCACTTGATTTCTACAGTCTCGGAATCGGAAAGTTACCCCAGCGTTGGGACACTTGTAAATAATGGGAGAATATTACTGATGACTAAAGTCTCCTTTACGTTTATCTGTGGTGTTTATTAAACTAACTGAAAAGCGCTACGAGCTAACAATATATTATCCTACCGGAAGAAGAGATGTTGATCGGTGTACGAATAAATGCAGGAAGACTGATCCCGGAACAGACTAGTAGCTTACTCCTGGAAGAGAAGAGGCGGCGTAAGACAGTGCTATATTCTCCCTAGGAAGCAGAGACGTCTACCAGCATATGTTGTAGGATTGTGGTCTACTGAGACAACAATTCATCGTTTCGCGATATCGCTGCTAGCGTTGGGAGCGATCATGCGACTTTCTACCAGATATGGAATCGATGGGTTCAGGAAGACAGTATTCCACTCCATGCAGCATGTCAGTATCGCCATGCGTCTAGCTCCCAAGAGGACAGATGTTAAGTTCCCTCAACCATGCAGGATGGTACAGTCACACCACGCACCTCGAGTGAGGAGATGGGCCTTTTTGCCGCTACACAAGTATTCCCACGAGTCCGCAGCTCGTGGTATCGCGGTCGCGTTCTCGCTTTCCGAGCACAGGATCCGAGGTTCGATTCCCGGCGGGGTCAGGGATTTTCACCTGCCTCGAGATGACTGGGTGTTTGTGTTGTCCTCATAATTTCATCATCAATCACGAAACTGGCGAGATTGGGATGACGAATGGTTGGGAATTTGTACGGGCGCTGATAACCATGCAGTTGAGCGCCCCACAAACCAAACATCATCATCATCATCATAGTCATACGAAAAAGAAGACGGTGCCTGGAGCACCCCTACCGGTCAACATGTGGAACACTATTGGGCGTTCCCTTGACATGGCAAAAGATAGAAGGCCACCGACAACAGCGTATGCAGTGGTACCAATGGAGACAGGGCTGTTCCTATTTCGTCTTTTCAGATGAATCTTGATTCTGCTTACAATATGAGATGGATGTCTCCTTACGTAAATGTTCTGAGAAAGGCAAAATTTACCGGATTCCAGTCGTTAGTCATAGGGGCCCAGCATCCGACATAATATTATGGGTCACAATACAGTAACGTCCATTTCTAGGCAACCAGGAGCTTCTTAATAAGCTACCTTTTAGTTCCTACTACCACGGGATATGTGTTCACCTAGAGGTCAGCTGGTTCACTCGTTCTAGTCGACTATGTCTTTCAACGTTATCCGTGTTAGGTACGTGTCTGAGCTGTGTGTGGCTCGTGTTCCCGCCATCATGTATTTTACACCCTGTCGTTAAGGTACTTCCACCTCACTACGTTAATTTAAATTACTACTGTCACTGAGTTGCTGCTTTGCCTGACCATGAGCGCCGCTAGTAGCGCGTATCGATATCTCCCCTCTCATAGTATCTTTGCTGGACTGCTATTACTTCCCGGTCGTTGCCTGTCATAAGCGAACTCGGGTCACGAGTTCAGGCTGCCAGTCAGTTGGAACGCGTCTGGAGTGCAGTCTGGACCTGCCAGTCGGGGAGTTGCAGTGCGGCACTAGTGCAGTCGGGTTGGTGCAGTAAGGTATGCGTTGACATGGCTCGCCCAACCACTGCCGCCACGCATCACTTGAGCCGGGCCACGGTCTTGGTGGATCGTCAGTCGGTTGTCTTACCGGACGACGCGTTGTGGCTCGCTGATAATTCATGAGTCGGCTGTGTGTGTGTGCCTCGACTTTCGATTTGTCCTATTGCGTGCTTAGTTATTGTTGAGTATCGTTTAGGTCTTCGTGCAAGTGTTTCTCAGGTTGTGTGTGGTTTGTGTGATTTTGATTGACAAGATATTTTAAATGTTTTCGGCGTATTGGCCCTGAGAGGTAGGTCGTCTCATCGGAGGACGTGTAACTGGTTCTCTGAACGCTTCTGGGCCCCTTCATTTACCACCTTGTGGAACTTGGGTCGGAGCTTTCCTGGTGCTGGGATGTTGATTAGCCAGTGGCCGTGTTTCCTCTGAATGGTTGGGTCCGAGTCAGTATTTCCACCGTCGTGTGACGGGAAGAGAGTGGGAGACGCACCAGCAGTGCAGTCGCGACGGTGCAGCAGTCGCAGACGGACCAGCAGGCAGTCGGTCGGTTTCTGCGGTCCAGGGAAGTTATCTCCGCGCGGTGCAGTCGGCTTGAGTCCACTGGCGCAGTGTCGGAGCATGCGTGGAGCTGTCCAGTCGCTACGAGCTTCGTGGTTCACCGACCCAGGACGTCAAAGTAGTTTCAAGTACCCAAGCCATTTCCACTCATGTTGTGGGGTTCGTTTCGATGGTTCACTGTTGGCGAGGTTTTCCTGCGAGCAACACCAAGTGTTTGTATTGCTGAAATTTAGCCGCTATGCGGTGGAATTAACTATATTGGTTGACTACAGTTTAAGTCCACCAGCAGAATTTTCTGCCTTGTGGCCGTTAGTGTTTCAGTTACCTGCCCTGGCCACTAATGTAATTTTAGGCAGTGTCTTTTCCTCACCTCTTGTCGCTGTCCAAGACGGTGTGTTTTATTGTGGATAATCACGCCCACAAAATTTTTAGCTTGAATTTTCATGTACCGATTGGTGGCAAGCAAGTCGTTTGTCGATCAGTACATGGCTGTCCCTTGGTTGGGTTCCGACGGATCAAGTGTAGCTGGGCTCACTACCTGTCTCACTTAAGTGAACGAGGGCAGACCGTCCCCCTGGAGGCTTCTAAGTGCCATTTTCTTTATTGTTATTAAATTACAATAAATTAAAATTTTGAGGAGAAACTGATAAACACCTTACTTGGACCTTTCCACAATCCTAATTACCTGTTGTGCCCAGCGAGTTTCTCGGGAGTTTCACTGCCTTCTCAAATTGTCGATATCCTCAAAAAAACTGATTGCTCAAGAACATCTCAAAAGGTTAACTTTCTATGAAATTAAGAGGAGGTTCTAGTCGAGAGGTACGAAAAATGGGCGAAGCTTAGAATTTGTTTCTTTTTCGCACAAGTATAATTTTTATTAAAAAAGGGCCTTTATCAAATTACTATACGTACATTCGTGCATGAAAAAAATACCTCTTACAAATTAATAACGGCAGCTGCAGCGGTTGTCAAAGTATGAGCCTCGCAGTTCGTCCTGGTTTGCAGGAAGTGTTATACAGCCCCGTGGCTACTTCTGAAACCCATAAAAATAGGAAATACGTAAATCAGAATGAATCTGGATGGCTATCACGAGGGGGTTTCCAAAACTACCTCAAAAAAATTTCAAAAACATGTTAAGTTTTCTAACTTCATATATTTAAAATTCGAATAAAAAAAGCTCTTGCTAAGGCCCAGTAAATTTAATTATCTTTTGTTTTCAAAAATGAATTGGTTAATCTGTCGAGGCTCTAGAGCGCTTCGTGCGGTAAAAATTGTTCTTTCGGGAAAAATGTATTTAAAGTTTGGAGTAACCAAGAAAACGTTGTTCCAAAGCTGAAGATTAATCTGCGATCGCAGGACCATAGATGCATCATTCCCCTCCCTCAGGCATGCTCTGGTTCCGAATCTGGTGCTGTATTTTTGCAGTCTGGGCTCTTTTAATGAACTGAGACTTTGCTTATTCCTCTGCGGCCACGTGTTTCCTGTCAGATAACTCCGTGAAGTTTTTGCTGTTCGTTCCTGTGATGACTCCTAACACGTCTTTATAACAAGTGAATAACCATTGATGAATACACCTTCGGCTATATACGCTGCTACTTCAATAGTTTTTGCCCCACAATGAAGATGTTTCAGTACCAGTTTACAAATGCAAGCGTTACAGTTCTCATCATTTTGCATACTGGCGCCTGTGTATCTTTTAAGGAAATCTTCATCATACAGACATTCGTAGCCTTGTCGAATATTTAACTGAACCAATTCATCGAGCACCTGCAGCTGCCTATATTACGGTCGGTGCACGAATCCATTCATCAGTCTGTAACTTCGAAAATTATTTCACAATGAAAAAGCTCTTTTGCAAGAGTAATCTATACCCTTCAGGAATGCAAATTACATATAAAAAATTCTTTTCTCCGCTAAACAGAACAACACTCACGTATCCATCTATTTATTATCAACCTTCAATATGGTTTACCATAATAGCTGAACGGTGGCCTGTTGGTAAATTTAATGTGTCCAGAAACCCAAATTTAAAGGATGATTATGAGATTGCGATCATGCACTATGCAACACTCGTATTAATTCTGAATAGTAAAGTGCAGTTCTGTAGGGAAAACATAACACTTTAAATATCATCTATAACAGAGAATTTTTGTTTTCACACGAATAATTTATCTACAAATGTGCCCTGTTGCTGAAAACTGAGATGATTTTTTTCAATATTTATGTTTATTCTCCCCCATTTTTACATTAACAGCTTAATCTGCACCGTTGCTTACAGCTGCCATAGTAGCATCAGTAGTTTCTATTGCGTTGTTCAGTATAACAGGAACATGACTTTATGCTAGTTTTTGGATCCTGTCATTAAATCTGTGATCACGCACTCTCCGGTCTCCGTCCGTTGACACAAAAAGTTCGTTCCGGCGCCGCGTCTGCTCCGTTGCTTTGCGCCACTTTCATAACTCAGCTGAGCACACTGCGCAGCGCACTTAATGAGCTGGCCAACTGTTCTGGAATTCCGCCAGACTCTCAGCTTTCCATTTCGTATTCAGACGCAACCAACTCATTTATGGACTCGCTGGTGCATTGCAAAACTTTACTTATATTCTAGCATCACGTTTATTCAGAACCATAGCTTAAACGTACCCTTCCCCATTCACTGTTTCACACCAGAGGACTCTCAGATAATCACGGATTATTCAAGTTTCTCTTTCTGCTTTCGTGCGTGTCGTCCAAGAAAATAATTCTAAATGTACATGTACATCTAAATCATCATGACTACACTATAATTCACACTTAAGTGAGGAGGGTTCATTGAACTACTTTTACACCATTTCACTACTATTCCACTCTCCAACAACGCTCGTGAAACTCGAACACTTAAATCTTTCCGTGTGACCTCATATTTCTCTTATTTTATTACGATGATAACCCACCCTGTGTAGGTAGTCGTCAACAAAATAATACGCTTTCGGTGGAGAAAGTTGGGGGTGAAAATTTAGTGAAGAGAACTCGAAGGAAGAATAACGTCTTTCTTTTTTTAATAATTGCCACTCCAACTACAGTATCGTACCTTCGACTTTCTCTCGCCTGTTTCACAATAATACGAAACGAGCCTCTTTGAACTTTTTCGATGCCCTATGTCATCCAACCTTATAACGATCCCATTCCGCATAGCAGTACTCAAGCAGACGACACACAAGCGTAGTGGAAGCTGTCTCTTTAGTAGGACCTGTTACATCTTATGAATGTTCTGCCAATGAAATACAGTATTTGGTTCGCCATCCCCGCAACATTTTCTGTGGTACCGTTCCAGTTGAAGTTTTCGTAATTGTCACCCTTACATATCCTTACATCCTTCTGAGTCTGCTTAGTGTAATCATCTCTTGGTCTCCCTCTACGATTTTTACCCTCCACGCTGCCCTCCAATACTAAATTGGTGATCCCTTGATGCCTCAGAACATGTCCTACCAACCGATCCCTTCTTCTGGCCAAGTTGTGCCACAAACTTCTCTTCTCCCCAATCCTATTCAATACTTCCTCATTAGTTATGTGATCTACCCATCTAATCTTCAGCATTCTTCTGTAGCACCACATTTCGAAAGCTTCTGTTCTCTTTTTGTGCAAACTATTTACCGTCCATGTTTCACTTCCATACATGGCTACACTCCATACAAATACTTTCAGAAACGACTTCCTGACACTTAAATCTACGCTCGTTGTTAACAATTTTCTCTTCTTCAGAAATGCTTTCCTTGCCGTTGCCAGTCTACATTTTATATCCTCTCTACTTCGACAATCATCAGTTACTTTGCTCCCAAAATAGCAACAATCATTTACTACTTTAAGTGACTCGTTTTCTAATCTAATTCCCTCAGTATCACCCGATTTAATTCGACTATATTCCATTATCCTCGTTTTGCTTTGTTGATATTCATCGTATATCCTCCTTTCAAGACACTGCCCATTGGTTGCCAATTAATAACTGCCCATTCCGTTCAAGTGCTCTTCCAGATCCTTTGCTGTGTCTGACAGAATTACAATGTCATCGGCGAACCTCAAAGTTACTATTTCTTCTCTATAGATTTTCATTCCTACTCCGAATTTTTCTTTTTTTTTTCCTTTACTGCTTGCTCAATATACAGATTGAATAACATTGGGGATAAGCTACAACCCTGTCTCACTCCCTTCCGAACCACTGCTTCCCTTTCATGCCCCTCGACTCTTATAACTGCCACCTGGTTCCTGTACAAATTGTAAATAGCCTTTCGCTCCCTGTATTTTATTTATTTATTTATTTATTTTATTTATGCATTTATTTTACCTGGCAAGATTAGGGCCTTCAGGCCCTCTCTTACACCTAACCAGCCATACTCAGATTCAACAAATTTCAGTTTCTACAGAACATTAAGGACATATAACATGTTATACAATATTAATGTTAAAGAAAAAAATAGAGATTATAAAAGTAGTACAATGATAATTATAACAATCAAAAAATAATTATAACAATCAAGAATAATAACAATAATAATAATAATAATGACTATGTATATGAAAGTAAACATACTTTTCTCTTATGATTGTCAGTCCTGTGTCTAGTTGGGAATTTTCTCGTTTTATTCTTGCAGCTTGTGAGTTATTGTCATCAAGCAGAGACATAAGACGATAGAATGGGGTGAAAGAGATATAGAAGAGGTAGATAGGTTAGAGGAAGAGAAATAGAATGGTAAAATTCGAAGCTATGATGGAGAGGAGAAAGAAAAAGATGAGAGGGGCACAACAATGGTGGCTATACCGTCCCTAATATGTAAGTCTTGAGTTCCCTCTTGAATGTTGAGTGGTTCTGGATAAGACGCACATCACAGGGGAGCGCGTTCCATAGTCGTATGGCTGAGATGGAGAATGACACGGAGAAAGATTTTGTGTTATGTAAAGGTACAGCCAAGATGCTAGACGTATCCGATCTGGTATTGCGGTTGTGGAATGATGATAGATGTTTAATGTGAGAAGATAAGTATTGGGGGCACCAGTGGCTAAGAAATCGATGAAGTAAGCACATCGTGTGGAGATCGCGTGCCTTATGTGGGCGTATCCAACCTAGCTGGGAGTATGAAGGACTGATATGATCATACAACCGTATATTGCATACGTATCTAACGCAAGCATTCATCACTAGCTCGAGGCATCTCGAATTTTCACTATTTGTGCCGTGTTGAACTACATCACAGTAGTAAAGATTAGGCAAGACTAGTGTTTGGGCTAATTTTTGTTTAACATGGGTTGGAAATATTTTTCTAAATTTTTGAATTGCATGTAGGGAGGAGAGCGATTTCCGGCAAGCTGTGACTGTTTGTTCTTCCCAGTTTAGGTGTTCATCCAAGATTATTCCAAGGTCTTTTACTGTTTTTAGGTATGGTAGTTGGGTACCATTGAGGTGTATTTGAGGGACTGTTTCGTGAAAGTACCGACTGATTAACTTTGGATGAGATATAAGTATGACCTGGGATTTCTTGGGGTTTAGTTTCAGACCTAGGTTCTGTGCCCATCGAGAAACAGAGCAAAGATCTGCGTTCATACTCGCTACTGCATCAGCAATGTTCTTGGGGCTTGCTCTTATGTACAGTTGGATGTCGTCGGTATATAGATGGTAGTTGCAGGAGTGAATCACTGAAGAAATATCATTAATGAACAGTGAGAAGAGTAATGGACCAAGGACGGAGCCTTGGGGAACTCCAGAGCGCACGTTTTTCCAGGATGACTCCTCCGCCCCACAAATGACTTGTTGACTTCTGTTTTTGAGGTAGCTGTCGAACCAGTATATTGCGCTGTTTGAGAAATTCAGCTGCTTCATTTTAATTAGTAATATATCAAAGTCAACTGTATCAAAAGCCTTGCTAAAGTCAAGCAGTGTTAGGATGGTAGCTTCACGTCTGTCCATAGCACCTTCAGAATTTGAGAGTATTTCAGTCAACACTGTCAAAAGCTTTCTCTAATTCTACAAATGCTAGAAACGTAGGTTTGCCTCTCCTTAATCTGTCTTCTAAGATAACTCATAAGGTCAGTATTGCCTCACGTATTCCAACCTTTCTACGGAATCCAAACTGATCTTCCCCGGGGTCGGCTTCTACTAGTTTTTCCGTTCGTCTGTAGAGAATTCGTATTAGTATTTTGCATCCGTGACTTATTAAACTGATAGTTCGGTAATTTTCACATCTGTCAACACCTGCTTTCTTTGAGATTGGAATTATTATATTCTACTCGAAGTCTGACGGTATTTCGCCTGTCTCATACTTCTTGTTCACCAGATGGTAGAGTTTTGTCAGGACTGGCTCTCCCAAAGCTGTCAGTAGTTCTAAAGGAATGTTGTCTACTCCCGGGGCCTTGTTTCTACTCAGGTCTTTCAATGCTCTGTCAAACTCTTCACGTAGTATCGTATCTCCCACTTCATCTTCATCTACATCCTCTTCCATTTCCATAATATTGCCCTCCAGTACATCGCCCTTGTATAGACCCTCTATATACTCCTTCCACCTTTCTGCTTTCTCTTCCTTGCTTAGAACTGGGTTTCCAGTTAAGGTATTCTATGGTCACGACAAACACGCGTTCTGGGGGAGCACACGTTGTTAATTCATACAAATTGCAAAAATGTGTGTATGTATGTTCCACATCTCTCCTAAACAAGTGGACCGATTCCAGCTGAACTCGATGCACATATAATTTACTGTCTGGAAAGAATCACAGTGGGGATAAGAAAAACACACCAATCAAAAAGGTGAGAGCAGGGGCGAAAAAGCATTGTAGCGCATGACACAAGAATACCCATACTTCAGTTATCCAGTAATTGAGAGTGAGCCACTTAGAGACTTGCAACACACTTTACAGATATTTTCAAACCATTGCGAAGCTTTTTCTCGATGACTAACCTACAAAATGATCAAAGGAAAGAAGTTTGTTGAATACTACATTTTTGCTGTTCATGATTTTTTATTACTTCTTTACTACTAGCTAGATTTGTGGTACATGTTGCAGACAGTATTTACATACATCAATGGATGTACCAGAAGAATTGCATCATTGCACGACACTTATTTTAGGCTATACGACGTCACAAACACTGAATGCGTGAAAAACTACTGCATCGTGTATTACTTCGTTGCAACTATATTCGCTATACCGGTCAATGCACCAAGAAAATTTTATCATTGTACTATACGTGGTTCAGGAGATATGACGTCGTAAACACTGAGGTGATCGAAAATCTGCAGCATCATGCACGATGTTTTAATATATTACTTCTTTACTACTTAGTCGCCTCGGGGATGGATGTGTGTGATGTCCTTAGGTTAGATAGTTATAAGTAGTTCTAATTCTAGAGGCCTGATGACCTCAGATGTTAGGTTCCACAGTGCTTAGAGCCATTTTTGCACTACTTAGTCTTTCCACAACACATTTTGCAGACAATGGGTACATATAATACCATCGGCTGTACTTACAAAATTATATCATCGTACAACACATAGTTCTGGAGATACCTCATCAGATACATAGAGCTACATGAAAATGAAACTGCAGTTCGAAATTAGATAGACAAACAGGAGAAATATGTGAAGAAATATGCGTTAAATATTCTAAATATGTGTGAAATTTGACATTTGCTTATGCAAACAAAGCAACAGGTAAAAAGCTCATCCTAAACCCATGGAACGATTTGAATGAAATCTGGTACACATACCAGTTGCAGTCTGAAAAGAAGTACTGTAGGAGTATGGAGCACCATTCTCCTATTAGAATGAGGGTGATATCATGGAGGTAGAAGGGAGAAAGTGGAGATGGACAGACAGTGAGGAAGAAGGAGGGGATAGCCACAGATAGGAGGAGGATATGGACAGTGATAGGGATGGAAGAAATGGTCAGAGAGAGATGAGAGAAGATGGATAGAGATGCAAAAGAGGAGGAGATGGTCGTAGATAAGACGAGGAAGAGAGAGGCAGAGAGGTGGTGGGGGAGGAAGTGAAGAGACAGAATGGGAAGAGGAAATGAATAGGAAAGAGGAGGGACAGAGAGAGGGAGACATGGACATGAGAAGGGGGGTATATGAACTTGGAGAGGGGGAGGAGAAGATAGAGGAAGCATTAGGCAAACAGGAGGAGAAGATGGACACAGGTAGGGGAGTGGACTGGATGGACAAATAGAGAGACAGGAGGAAATGGAATGTGGGGGTTAGAGACGCAGGACAGGGGAAGGGAAGGAGGAGACAGATAGAGAGGGTGAAGGAGGAGACGGACAGACTGAAGGAAGGAGGAGATAGTTTAATAGGAAGTTGGAATAAATACAACACTGGATAGTACTGGATAGTCAACTAGTATTCGATAAAACTGCAGTCGGCGCGGAGGCGCTGAGCATGGCAACCCTCCCCCCCCCCCCCACCCCGGATGCTGACCGGCGCAGCCAGCTCAGCCGAGTACCGGCGGCATGCAGTCCGCGCACAGTGCCGGCTGACGCGTGGCGATGAAAGCGCGTCCGGACGCTCGCATTGAGCTTAATCGCGCGAGTGGGCCGGCCAGCACTCGGCTGAATCGGCGTTGTCTCTCAGCGCCGGCGGCCGCGCTGAATGCGCTGAATGCCGTCAATGCCGGCGCGCCGTGGCGCAGACAGCCCGCACTCTCGTGACGGACAGCCGGCGTGGCGGGGCGGGGAGACCCACTGACTACTGACGCAGTTACCAGCCAGCCGCACGCAGAGTTAGCGAGTTCCCGCCTGTTCCCACAGAGTTGTCGAATTCCTGCCTGTTCCCTGGCCCAGAGTTAACGCCTGCCTTACTGCCATTAGCCAGCCAATCCCTCCTCTGCCACTGCCGCGCGTAAATACTATATCCCAGTGACCTCGACAGTTCATATTAAGTGCATAATGAACAGATTATTTAAGTAATATCTTGGTCACATGCTACGTTATTAAAATCTATTACCGGTACGACTTTGCAGCCACACTCTTACCTAAAAATGAAAATGTACAAACAAAAAATTCAGTACAGTTCTGAAACAAGAAAATGAACTTATTAAACGTGCGAATAAAGGAAAGAGGTTTTCTAATAACTGCAGCAGGGAACGGAAAATGCTATGTATCCTTTCACTAATGAAATATTAAATGCTCTGAGTAACCGGAAGTCACCCGTTGGGATTTTTTGTGATCTCTCAAAGGCATTTGATTGTATAAATCATGGAATACTTCTAGATAAGCTCAAGTACTGTGGTATGAATGGGACAGCGCTCAAATGGTTTAAATCATACCTAACTGGAAGAGTACAGAAAGCTGAAATAAGCAGTACACATAATATGCAAGAAAACTGGTGATTTCTGAAACTGAGGAACAATCAAGAATGGGATGCCGCAAGGTTCGGTCTTGGGTCCTCTGCTGTTCTTAATATATATTAATGGCTCGCCATTCTATATTCACGAAGATGCAAACCTGGTACTTTTTGCCCATGATACAAGTATAGCTATCACACCCAACAGACAAGAATTAACTGGTGATATTGCAAACGATGTTTTTCAGAAAGTCATTAAGTGGTTCTCTGGAAATGGGCTCTCATTGAACTTTGACAAAACACAGTATATACAGTTCCACACAGCAAATGGAATGACACCATTAATAAATATAGACTTCGATCAGAAATCGGTAGCTAAGGTAGAATATTCAAAATTTCTAGGTGAGTTCAGCTAATTATGCTATTAGGATCATTGCAAATTTTGGCGATATACATCTGAGTAAATTAGCTTACCACGCCTATTTTCATTCTTTGCTTTCGTATGGCACCATATTCTGGGGTAACTCATTAGTGAGTAAAAGAGTGTTCATTGTACTAAAGCGTGTAATCAGAATAATTGCTGGAGCTCTACATCTACATCTACATTTATACTCCGCAAACCACCCAACGGTGTGTGGCGGAGGGCACTTTACGTGCCACTGTCATTACCTCCCTTTCCTGTTCCAGTCGCGTATGGTTCGCGGGAAGAACGACTGTCTGAAAGCCTCCGTGCGCGCTCTAATCTCTCTAATTTTACATTCGTGATCTCCTCAGGAGGTATAAGTAGGGGGAAGCAATATATTCGATACCTCATCCAGAAACGCACCCTCTCGAAACCTGGCGAGCAAGCTACACCGCGATGCAGAGCGCCTCCCTTGCAGAGTCTGCCACTTGAGTTTATTAAACATCTCCGTAACGCTATCACGGTTACCAAATAACCCTGTGACGAAACGCGCCGCTCTTCTTTGGATCTTCTCTATCTCCTCCGTCAAACCGATCTGGTACGGATCCCACACTGATGAGCAATACTCAAGTATAGGTCGAACGAGTGTTTTGTAAGCCACCTCCTTTGTTGATGGACTACATTTTCTAAGCACTCTCCCAATGAATCTCAACCCGGTACCCGCCTTACCAACAATTAATTTTATATGATCATTCCACTTCAAATCGTTCCGCACGCATACTCCCACATATTTTACAGAAGTAACTGCTACCAGTGTTTGTTCCGCTATCATATAATCATACAAGATCATCCTGCAAACACTTATTTAAAGAGCTAGAGATCTTCACTGTAGCCTCACAGTATACACTTGTGAAATTTGTTATTAACAATCCGAACGAATTCAAAAGTAATAGCAGTGTACATGGCTACAATACTATCAGAAAGGATGATCTTCACTACTCAAGGTTAAATCTAACTTTGTCTCAGAAGCGGGTAAATTACGCTGCTATGAAAGTATTTCGTCACTTACCCAATAGCATCAAAAGTCTGACAAATAGCCATATAGCATTTAAAAGGAAATTAAAAGAATTTCTTAATGGCAACTCCTTCTACTCATTAGATGAATTTTTGATTGTAGTAAGTGGGTAATTTCTCCAACCCCCACAAAAAAAATAAAAATAAAAATATTGAGTGTCATGTAATATTTTGTGTAATTTAATGTCTTGTATAGACACATTTTATTAACCTGACACGTTCCACATCATTACAAAGTGTCGTATTCATGATCTATGGAACAAGTACTAATCTAATCTAGTCTCTAATAGACACCGAACGAGGTGGCGCAGTGGTTAGCACACTGGACTCGCATTCGGGAGGACGACGGTTCAATCCCGCATCCGGCCATCCTGATTTAGGTTTTCCGTGATTTCCCTAGATCACTTCAGGCAAATGCCGGGGTGGTTCGTTCGAAAGGGCACGGCCGATTTCCTTCCCCATCCTTCCCTAATCCGAGCTTGTGCTCCGTCTCTAATGACCTCGTTGTCGACGGGACGTTAAACACTAATCTCCTCCTCCTCCTCTAATAGACACATAGTCAGAAGAACAAGAGCAAGGAGTGAGGATTTCCTGATGAAGTAAAAGCTTACAATGATCAGTACTACTGATTCTAGTAATACAACAGTTTCTGCATATGTACTTCGCGCTGGCAGCGTCCTTTCCGTCCATCGACATCAATAAAAACCAGTGAACTGCCTATCCCACTATTTGATCTGCTGCTACCGTAGTTGATGGTCAAACTGAGCTCATCTAACTGCTTTTATTTCTACCGCTACTAGCACGTATCACTGCAAATATTTATTTTATCTATAAACACGAACTCTCAGCACTTCTTCTATATGCTGACTACACACATTCATGTCCCTGCCGCAGCCATTAGGAAACCTGTTCACTTTATCTAAACCTTTAATACGAGCAGTCTTCTGTTTTATAAATCTACTGACATGTTTTTGTTTATGTTTTTATCAGTTTTAGATCTGATAATTGCTATAAACCCCAAACCATACATCAGTTGTAATAAAGTGGTATGACACTGACTCCTATTATGCAAATCTCATCTGCACTTGGAAACGATCTCATTTCGTGAATGAAGGGTGTTTCAGCCACACCTAACGATAGGTTTCACGCGACCGAAAACACCTTCAAAACCCACAGACGTGATTTTTATATTCTCTTGTCCACTGTGTGCAAACTGTTAGCCTTACAGAATAAAATCAGTGAGAAGCTTTTGCAAGAAATTTAATGAAGCTAAATTTTGTACTGGAATACGTTTTCGCTGGAGGCCACTGTTTTCCAGATACTCAAGACAAACGCATCTGTAGGTCACTTTCGTACGTTCTTCTTGAATAATTCGAATACTACGGCCTGAAGCGAGAACGTATCCTAGTACACATTTTAATTACACTGAATTTCCTACAGAAATGGTACTGTTCATATTTTCTGTAGGACTAATAGTCTGAATGTGGCGGACGAGGGAATATGAAAATCTTGTACCTGGTGCTGTGGGTCGCATGAAACCCGTCGCTAGGGGCAGCTGAATAACCTTGTATAGTGATCACTAAACTAAAATTCAAGCTGACGAAACATTCCTGAATCACCTTCGATTTTTTAATAGCGTTGTATGTTTTTCCCCCAAAGCAAATAAATGGGTAGAAGAACTTAACAGAACAAGTTTTAACAAATGGCTCTGAGCACTATGGGACTCAACTGCTGTGGTCAGAAGTCCCCTAGAACTTAGAACTACTTAAACCTAACTAACCTAAAGACATCACACACATCCATGCCCGAGGCAGGATTCGAACCTGCGACCGTAGCGGTCGCGTGGTTCCAGACTGTAGCGCCCAGAACCGCTCGGCCACTCCGGCCGGCTTTTAACAAATGTGTAATGGCTTAATGAGGTGACTCGACACATCTGACAGGAATCTGAAGAACTGCATGTTTCCATCAGCTTTACAGATTTGATATTTATTTTCTATAGGTTTCGATCGTAGCGACCGTCTTCACAAGATGAAAGATAGCTCTACATTAAATGGATTTGCTGTTCGACTATGGATTGAATTATTAATCACGTAATGTGCAGCCTTTCTTCTTCTTGTGAAGACGGTCTCTACGACCAAAACCGGTACAAAACACATGTGATTTACATAATGGCAAAGGGATGCAACAAGATTTAACTTGACCTGGTTTCAACACCGACTATGGTTGTCTTCATCAAAAAATGTAAAACAATTACGTCTACTCACAGATGAACTGATTTACGAGCAAAATTGTCTCGTCTGACTGTAGTGATGCCACCTTCAGTGCCTGATTCTTCTTACAGGCCTTAACGCCGTATAGTGTGCTACACACTGTAGCTATAATTTTTACTTATTAATACGACTGTTACGTAGTTTTTATATGGCCTTAAATATGATCTTAAGAAATTGTTTTATATGAGAGTATTTTTCTCGTACATTTGTTCATCTGTCACTGCATGTAATTGTTACTTTTGAGTACATTGTGGCCGGCTGGAGTGGCCGAGCGGTTCTAGGCGCTACAGTCTGGAACCGCGAGACCGCTACGGTCGCAGGTTCGAATCCTGCCCCGGGCATGGATCTGCGTGATGTCCTTAGGTTAGTTAGGTTTAAGTAGTTCTAAAAGGAGTTCTCACTCCTTGGTTTGAAGAATACCACAGTTGTGGTCGAAAACGGTCACCGGTATAAATAATTTGTGATAAAGACTGTTTTTGATAGTAAATACATGTAATTGTTTTCGATTTTCTGATGGCGACACCCTGAGGCGGTGTCGAAACCAGGTCACGTTAAATCTTGTTGCAATATGATGGCTTCGTCAAATCATATATAAGAAAATAAATAATAAATTTCTACAGCTGATGGCAAACACGCAACTCTTCAGAATTCATAATGATTTCTCGGCACACGGAGACTATGAAAGACATATTTTAGACTATCATTTCCGATCCAGTTTTCGGAGAGAAAGCTCTATGATCATTATTTTCGACATTCACATGAAGCTTTCTCCTTTGAACTGGAAACATGGCTTAAATCATGCTACCTACTGTAGCCCTTACTTCTTCTTCAATTGTTCCAAAAATCAGCTCGTGCAAAAAATGTAGAAACACACTGCATTTTTTCATTATAACTTACATAACTCGTTATGGTAAATAAATTGTAGTCTGACAGCAATGTGTCATATCTATATAGTAGAACTTTTCTAATCTTTTCTTTTCAAAGTTATACTCTTACCCTTGTGACGGTATGTGTACAATAGAAAGCAAACAATCTTGAGGGGCTTCGTCAGCTGCACAAGTGAAGCGTTTCCTCACAACATGCAAATGATAGTGCTGAATCAGATCAAGATGGAAAATTTCATGTGAATGTTAAAAGCTCTGACGATGCCACAGCCGGAAATACGTATCTAAAATAAAATCATTGTATTCACAAATAATAGTAGTAGTAGTATGGTATTCTGCCTTACACCAGTTCTTGTCACGGGTTAAGCCTCTTCCACTTTTGTCTGTCCATAGCCAGTCTTTTCATTTCTGAATATTTGTCTCCTTTTATATTGTCCAGCATTTGATGTCTTCTTTTTCCTCCTCCCCTTCCCCTGCACCGTTCCTTCTATTCCTTCCTTCAATTAACAGTCCCTCCTCAACAATGTCCAATTCAGTTCCGTTTTCTCTTTAAATGAAATGAAGTGTAAGAAGATTGACAATTACTAGTTATAACATTACAAGAATGCATGAGGAAGGAGATAAAATGTTACAATTTAAGAACCGAGTCACACAATCAGTTGTGGGATTTTGTTAATGCAGTTCAAAGCAACGGCCAAACATGCAGCAAAATTACAGCATTTCAGGAATACCCCTAGCGAGTATTTATAGCGCCGTTATTCTATTAATCATCTAAATTCTACTGGATAGCGTTTGGGGCTTCGTAAGGCCATTTGCAGACGATGATGCTTTCTATAGCAAGGCTGCAAGTTCAGAATACTGCGGCGAAAAGCAGGGTAACCTGCACAAGTTCGACGATTGGTAGTGCAGGAGACCCTGTATTGCATATAGAAGAAAGTTCGAAATACCTAACACTAACCATTTGTATTGGAATGACTCTGTAATATAAATATTATGGAAAAGGAAAACACAGGGCGAAAAAGCCAAAATTCATTTACAGAATTTGGAATAAAATAATTCATCTACGATATAAGTGACAAAACTCTTGATTTGCCATTTCGTGAGTATTGTTTGTCAGTCTGGATCTCTTACCAGGTACTACAAATAAAATAGAAAGAGAGGATCAAGCGAAGAGCGGCGAGTATCGTCACAGGATTATTTATTTCGTTAGAGAACATTACGGTGATCCTAAACATAATACAGTGACAGATGCTACAAGAGAAGCGTTATCCAGATTTCCTGCTGAAATTTCGAGAGCGAATGTACAGGATGCTCCAATCGAAAGAGGCCCCACTAATAAACATTTGCTTGAATCACACTTAAATACTTTCCATAAAAATTAGGAAATGAATTGAAATAAACATGTCATAACTTGTTCATGGGAAAATAAATGCTAATCACAAAAGGTGCTTGAAGTAACCGCCCTCGGCTTGCAAACACAGTTGAACACGACACTGTAGGTTCTTGGATATTGCGGCCAGAACCTCTGGTGTCACTGCCGGGATTTCACGGATGATGTCCTCTCGTAAACCTTCCAAATTTTGTGGCTTGTTCCTGCAATCATTCAATTTTAGGCCGCCCAGAGGAAAAGGTGAAGTGGTGTTAAATAGGTGACCTTAGGCGCCACTACAATAAATGACCAGTGGGATCTTCCTGATGAGGTGAGAACTAGAACTGGAAAAGCCAGAGCTGTCTTGAATAAGATGAGTAACCTTTTCAAGAATCATGGCTTAGCAGTGACGACGAAAATCAGACTTCTACGCTGCTATGTATTTTCCAGCCTCTTCCATGGTGTTGAAACATGGACTCTGACTGAATCGTTGGGTAAGAGGTTGGAGGCTTTTGAGATGTGGCTGTAGAGGAGAATGTTAAGAATACCGTGGACAGCACATGTCACAAATGTCGAGGTTCTACGAAGAATGAAGAAAGAGAATGAAGTACTGGCCACCGTGAAAGGAAGAAAGACCCAATACCTGGGACACATCATGCGGAACAACAACAGATACCATCTCATCCAGACCACCTGCAAAGGAAAAATATCAGGGAAGAGAAGCGTTGGTCGGAGAAGAATATCGTGGCTTAAGAACAACAGAATGTGCAACTCTAAAACATCTACACAGCTATTTAGAGCTGCAAGTGGCAGGAAAAGCACTGCCAAGGTGGTTGCCAACATCCAGAACAGAAAGGAACCAGAAGAAGAAGAATGCGCCACAGTCCTTTCGAAATCACTGTGCCGGGGAAAAATTATTCGACCTCAACTATTGTCACTAGAGACGTGTGGCATGTGGCACCATCCTGTTGGTACAGCCAAGGAGACGTTCTTCATAGTAAAATGTATACTTTCACGGCCGGAAATGTCACAATTAATAAAATGTTCTATGAGCAGACGGATGGTGTCGGTATGGGGAGCCCTTACGCCCGGTTATAGCGGTCTTCTTTATGGAAAAATTCTAGGAGGAGGCATTGGAGACTGCGAACAAGAAACCTAATATTTGGTTCCCTTGCGTGGGTAATACGTTTGATTTGTGGCAACATGGAAGGGAGTAACTGTATCTTTTCCACAGACATCTGAAATGGGTCAATCCGAAGATTCAGTTCACTATGGAGAAGGCGGCAGGTGGAAGATTAAACTTTCCTCATAAGCTAGTTTTCAAGAAGATGATAGCTTGAGTCACACGGTTTACCGAAAACCCACGCACACAGACCGTTTCCTACACCGGGATTCGAACTACCACCCACAAAAAGAAAAGTGCGACGCATCATATAAATGTTGGCGGGTTGAACAAGGAAAATCTGTGACCCAGAGCTGCTTGACGCAGAATTAAAACATCTCACCAGTGCACTGTTCACGAACGGTTATTCGCTCACAGGTGAAAAGAGCATTAATATTATCGCTCAGAAAGCATAGCGATGCTCAGGCGCCGGTGAAATCGAAAATTTCCGTGCCATTTATTGCGGAAAAGTATTGAAAAAGCGGAACATCACGGTAATTTACACACTCACACGGAAAACACAAGATCACCTAAATTGGCCAAGGATGGTAGCCAACGGTTGGAAAAAGCTATAATTTATAGGATTCAGTGTAGTTGTGGATACTACGAAAGGAACAGTCAAAAAAGGACTAGAAGAGCTCAAGAGCTCAAGGGCTATTGCAGTTCTTCTACAAATTGTTTACTATCCGCCTCCCCACAGCTAATTAGCTAATTCCTATTTTCCTCAGAATTTCGAAACCTTGCACCATTTTACATTGTCGAATGCTTTTTGTAGATCGACGAATGCTACGACCATATCTTACATTATCAAGCGCAACGGGAGAACTTCCCCGCTAATGTAAACATGGGGGACATTTGTGTTTAACGTCCTGTCGACAGCTAGGTCATTAGAGATGGAGCACAAGCTCGAATTAGGGAAGGACGGAGGAGGAAATCAGCCGTGACCTTTCAAAGGATCCTGACATTTGCCTTAAGCGATTTAGGGAAATCGCGGGAAACCTAAATCAGGATGACCGGATGCGGAATTGAACCATGGTCCTCCCGAATGCGAGCCCAGTGTGCTAACTTTGCACTACCTTGTTCGATCCCTCTCTGGTGTCTTTACTATTCCTAAAGCCAAAAAAATTGTGATGTGAGAGTTCCTCAGTTTCTTTTTCTATTCTTCCGTATACTGTTATTTTCTGCAGCTTAGATGCACAAGCTGTTAAGCTCATTGCGCGATAGATATCACTTCCCCGCCCTTGCTCTCTTCTGAATGTTGCAGATGATATTTTTCCGGAAGTGTGATGGTACGTGGCCACTAACTTGAATAGTCGTTTCTTTGCCGCTTTGCTCAATGATGTCAGAAATTCTGATGGAATGTTATCTAAGCCTCATGCGTTATTTGATATCAAATCTTCCAGAGCTCATTTAAATACTGACTTTAATACTAGCTCCCCTATGTCTTCATTATCGACTGAAGTTTCTTCTTCTAGTAAGTCATCAGACTCAGCCTCCCCCTCATACAGATCTTCAATACACTCTTTCCAACTATATCCGTTTTCCTCTTCGTTTAACTGCGGAATTCCCATTGAACTCCTAATTTTACCGACCTTGCTTTTAATTTCACCGAAGACTGTTTCCGTATGCAGCTGGGATACGTCGGCAAATGTACAAGATGAAGAGTGCCATGGAGAGACAGGACTGAGGAAGTGGAACAATTGCTCTAGGAGCACTCAACATGGAGTGCGGGTGACTGAAATGCGAGATATGGTTGGGCAGCAGTAGCTAACGGCGTGTACCTCCGAAGTCCAGAGAATTTGGCAGCCAGAAGCCAAGAAGATATTGCTAAAGAAAGTTTCTATTACGACGATTGGCAAATGGAAGGTAAGAGTGACTTGTGCCGTCGAGTGGTGCTCAGAACTGCACTTGTGCGGGCGTGAATACGTGACCAAGAGTTGCGCGTCAGTAAAATTGGGACCGTTGTAGCGTCTGCACTGGCAGAGCAGTACCATGGATAACCGTATTTGAATTGAAAATACACACCCAGGCCTTTGTTTCCTCTGTCTCTACTTGTACTTTTATTTTATTTGATGAACCAAGGTGAGATCGTTGTGTGATCTAATTGCTTCCTAGTCATAAATTTTAGTGAGTCTGTTTCCAATCCATATAGATTCATAGTTGACTGTAATGTTAGTTTCATTGTGTTGTTCCCATGTGGTGTCTGTCCAGCGCGTGATTATGGGACTGGTTTTAGTTAGGTGTTTTCGTGCTATCTGGTGAGCTAGTGGTGTTGTTGTAGAATTATTTCAATTCCCCGTTGTAAAGTCCTGCGCGAAAGTATGTCTAACGAACCCCCCAGGGGGTCCACAGCTGTTTTGTGGATACGTGCGTGGCGAGCACGGGACCCCGAGCTATTGCAGCCTTCCTTCTTTCCAGGGCTGCATTTCCTTCACCTTCCCCTCCTTTGCTCTCCTTGCTCCTTCCCCCTCGCCCTCTCCTTTCCCTCTCTTGGTGTCCTTGCTTATGTTGGCCCCCGCTATCCTCCTGGTTCTGTTGGTTTTGGCACTCCCTGATCCCCCTCTGGGGTTTGACCTCCATTGCTAAATTTCTCTTCTGTAGTGTGAGGTCATTTGGGGAAGAGCAGCTTACCTAGTGTCTCCGATATGTGCCCTCCTAGTTCATTCCACCTTTTCTTTCACATCGTTGTCTGATGCTAGGGTGTGTAGCCAGCACGGTAGCCAGCCCGTGTGGTGGGGTCGCTATGTACCCTTTTGGTTGAGCTCCCTGAACATACAGGGATCACACTTCTGATACCTGAGCTGTGACCTCCTCCTGCAAGCCTCAGAGTGGTTGCTCGTCATCCTGGAGCATCGGAACTCCTGGCAATGGCCGCTGTGCCAGACGGCCCTTGCTATGGCTGGGTGGTGCCATTGAGGAGAGCCCCTGATCGGAGTGGGTAGTATCAGGGCGGACGCTATGCAAATGCACTACAGATCCAGAACTCTGGCTGTTCTTCTGCGGCAGTCTCTCTGCGTGGAACTGATCCTTCTAGTGCTGCTTCTCCTGCCCCTTCAGCCTTCCCTTCCATGGCTACCACCTTGGAGAGGGTTACGCCCGTCGGCTAGGGACAAAGCCTTTCCCCCGCTATCTCGTTTGCACCAGGACTGATGGGGATACTTTCGCCAAACCAAACCTTTATTCTTTGTGGAACACATTGAAGACAAGTTTGGCAAAGTGGACTCCCTGAGTAAGATGCGGTCGGGTTCATTGCTGATCAAAACTGCTTCAGCTGCCCTGTCTGCGGCCCTTCGTCCCTGTACCCATCTTGGCACAATTCCTGTGTCCTGTGTCTCTAAATATGGTTCAAGGTGTGATTTTTCACAGGGACCTCATCCTGCAAACTGATGAGGAACTTCGGGACAATCTCGGACTGCATGGTGTTCACTTTGTTCGGCGTGTTCAGGAGGGTCCTAAGGACAATCACATTGATACTGGTGCCTTTATCATGGGCTTTGAAGGGGATACCCTCTCTGAGAAAGTAAAGATTATGGTTTATCGATGTGATGTGAAGCCGTACATCCCACCTCCTATGAGGTGTTTTAAGTTTTGGTCACATGTCTTCCCACTGTTCACAGGCCCCTCTCTGTGGTGACTGTGGACGTCCGCTCCATGAGGAGAGTCCCTGTGTTCCCCCTCCTGTGTGTGTTAATTGTCATGGCAATCATTCTCCATGTTCACCAGACTGCCCAGTATATAAGCAGGAAAAGAAGATACAGGAGTAAAAGTCCCTTGATTGTTTAACCTACACCGAGGCTCGTAAGAAGTATACACGTCTTCACCCTGTGTCCATGATGTCTAGTTATGCTTTAGTTACATCTTCACCCCTTTCCGCCCCCTTCCTTACCCCAGTCCCCGAACCCTCTCCCCCCCCCTCCCCTGTAGCTCCCACACCTTCTCCTCTGGGCGCTGCTCCCCCTCCCCAGCCGGAGAAGTATCCCACTCCTTCGGCATCTGCTGGTCAAGGGCGCCCCTCCCGGGATACCCCTTCCCGGCACCTTCCAGGCCAAAGGTCTGTTGCCATGCAACGACTGTGAGAACCGCAGTCTGTCAGCCCCCAGGTCGCCCGATCTCTTTCTGTTCCCGCTGTTGCTGCAGCTGGCTCCTTTGTGCCACACAGCCCTCCTCGATCTCAAACAGAAAAGAAGAAGAAACACAAGTCCCGGGACAAAGAGCCTCTGGTGCCACCAGAGGACCTATCCCCGGCTTCACAACCAGATTCTGACCTGTCGTTCATGGATGTCGCCCACTCCTTGTCGGTGATGGGTGGTGACCCAGCGGCATGACTGGCTTTAGCCTGTTTAAACCCCATTTAAATCATCGTTCTGTGGTTATCCAATGGAATTGTAATGGATACTACCGTCACCTTCTGGAATTGAAATCCCTTATTTCGTCTTACTCTACAGCTTGTGTAGTTCTACAGGAATCTCATTTTACTGATGATCACTCACTGACCCTCTGTCGGTTCTGTGTTTTCTGTCGAAATAGTTTCGGACCCCTGCAGGCTTCTGGTGGCGTTTGTACGTTGGTCCATACAGACATTGCTAGCACGTGGATTCCTCTTCAAACTATATTGGAAGCGGTTGCTGTTAGGGTCCACCTGGACTCTGAGGTCATGGTTTGCAATCTTTATCTCTCTCCTGACAGGACTCTTACACCTGCTGCCTTAACTGCCCTTCTTCAGCAACTTCCTCCTCGCTTCCTACTTCTCGGGGATTTTAATGCTCATCATCCCTTGTGGAGCTATGCATTTCCATCTACACGAGATCTTCTCTTAGATCAGTTTTTTACAGACCATGACTTGTGCCCTCTTAATGATGGTTCCCCTAATCATTTCAGTGCCGGTCATGGTACCTTTTCTGCCATTGATCTTTCTCTTTCTTCTTCCTCACTCCTCCCTTCATTACACTGGTCGCCACACGACGACCTATGTGATAGTGACCACTTCACGTTGATTCTCTCTCTCCCTTCCCGCTCCACAATGGACATGTTACCTCGTTGGTCTTTCCAACGCGCCGATTGGCCTCTATAAGCTGCACAGGTCGTGTTTTCTCACTCTTTGTCGGGTTGTATTGATGACGTCCTACGTGACGTGTCTGACGCGATTGTTCGCGCTGCTAGCCTTGCTGTACCGCGTTCATCTGGACCATTTCGTCGCCGGCAAGTCTCGTGGTGGAGCACAGCCATTGCCATTGCTATCCGTGATCGCTGTCGAGCTTTGCAACACCTTAAGAGGCAACCATCCGTTGAAAGCCTTATTACCTTTAAACGCCTTGGCGCTAAAGCCTGTTATTTAATCAAACAGAGCAAACGGATATGTTGGGAACGATTTGTTTCTTCCCTTAGTTCTACTGTCTCTATGTCACGGGTATGAGCTACACTTCGCTCTCTCCAAGGTTGCCATCGGCAGTCCACTCTCCCAGGCCTTCACCTCCCAGATGGCCTTTGTACGGACCCGTTGATTCTTGCGGAACATCTTGCGACCCATTTTGCAATGGCAACCGCATCAGCCTCCTATCCAGCTGCTTTCCTTCACCGGAAACAGCGGACAGAAGCTTCCACCTTATGTTTTACCCTTTGTCAGTCAGAATCTTACAACGAACCTTTTACTGAATGGGAATTTCTTTGCGCGCTTTCTTCTTCTCATGATACAGCCCCTGGCCCAGACTCCATTCATAACTAACTGCTTCAACATCTCAGTGGTTCACAACGGCAACACCTTCTCCGGGTGTTTAACTGTATCTGGCTCCAGGCTGACTTCCCTACTCAGTGGGGGGATAGCATCGTGGTTCCTGTCATTAAGCCTGGTAAGAACCCGCTATTTGCTCACTGCTATCGGCCAATTAGTCTGACCAATGTTGTTTGCAAGTTACTTGAACAGATGGTAGCCCGTCGGCTCAATTGGGTCTTCGAATCTTGGGATCTATTGTCCCCTTACCAGTGTGGCTTCCGAGAGGGACGGTCTCCAATCAATCATTTACTTCACTTGGAAACCACAGTTCGGCAGGCTTTTTCCCAGCGCCGCCATTTGGTTGCAGTATTTTTTGACCTTCGCAAGGCCTATGACACGGCCTGGCGCCATCACATCTTACTTACACTTTATCAGTGGAGTCTTCGGAGCCCACTCCCGATTTTATCCACCAGTTCCTGTTCCATCAGTCATTCAGGGTTCGGGTTGGTATTGTTTTTAGTTCTCCATGGACCCAGGAGATGGGCATCCCACAGGGTTCTGTCTTGAGTGTACTTATTTTCCTCATTGCTGTCGATGAACTTGTGGCCTCTGTCGGTCCTTTGGTCGCCCCTGACCTGTATGTGGATGATTTACGCATTTGGGTTAGTTCCTCTTCGATGGCCTCTGCAGAGCGGCAGCTCCAGGGAGCTATACGGAGTGCCTCTGCATGGACCCTCTCACACACGTTTCAATTCTCTCCTTTAAAATCGCAAGTGGTCCACTTCTGCCACCGTACTACGATCCACCCTGATCCAGAGCTCTATCTCGATGCACAACGACTGCTTGTGGTCCCACAGTTTCGTTTCCTGGGTCTTCTTTTCGACAACAAGCTCAGTTGGCTGCCCCATATCAGGCTTCTGAACGTAGGATGTTTCCGTAAACTCAATGTCCTTCGCTTTGTTGCCCACTCCTCTTGGGGTGCGGACCGCTCCCTCCTTCTCCGTCTTTATCGTGCTTTAGTTCTGTCTCGCTTGGACTATAGCTGTCAAGTTTATGGTTCAGCTGCTCCTTCCACACTGCACGTGCTGGAGCCAGTCCACCATCGAGGTATCCATTTGGCCACCGATGCCTTCCCTACTAGCCCTGTTGATAGTCTCCTGGTTCAAGGTGGAATCCCCCCCCCCCCCTTTTTGTTGGGCGGTGCCAGATTCTGGTGTCTTACACACTCGCTGTCCGTTCCTCTCCCACTGATCCTTCCTATTCTATCCTGTTCCAAGGCCTTGGACGTCGCCCACCTGATTCCCGCCCTCGGGCGGGTTTACCGGTTCGGCTCCGCCTTGCGTCTCTTTGCCGTGATTTTCAGCTTCCTTCTTTGTCCTGTCTTCCTCGCTCCCTCCCCTCCACTCCGTTAGTTCCTCGGCCTCGAATTCGAATGGATCTCCTCCGAGGTCCGAAAGATTCCATCCTCCCGATGGTGTTCCGTTACTTTTTCCGCCGAATTTTATGGCAGTTTCGAGATGCTGTAGTTTTCTACACTGATGACTCTAAATCTGATGATCATGTTGGATATGCCTTCACGTCCTCTGTTGGAACGGAAAATCATCTGCTGCCACCTACATGTGGGGTGTTTACTGCGGAATTGATGGCAATTTCCCAGGCCCTTACCTTTTTTAAACAGTCCCAACACAACTGCGTTTTGTTATGTACGGACGCAATGAGTGGCCTTCTGGCTATTGATCGGTGTTTTTCGCGCCATCTTTTGGTCTCTGCTATCCATAACCATCTCGCTGATATTCACCGTGCTGCTTGTTCCGTTGACTTCCTTTGGGTTCCTGGCCATGTGGGTATCCCGGGTAATAGGCTCGCTGATAGTTTGGCTGGGGGAGCAGTCTCTTACCCCCCGTTTTCTGTAACCCCTTCTGCAGTGGATTTACGGCTTCACATCAAATCCCACTTCGCACAATCATGGGCCAACTCTTGGGAGGCTACTTCCCTGTCTAATAAACTTCGTGCGATTAAGGTGACACCAGGCCAGTGGCGTACTTCCTTTCGCCTCTCCGGAAAGGACCACACTGTGTCGTCTCCGCATTGGCCATACCAGGCTGACCCATGGTTTTCTTTTGCGTGATGAGCCACCCCTACTTGGTGATTGTGGAGCCTTCCAGTCAGTAGCCCACATTTTGGTTGAATGCCCACCTCTTTTGGCTCTGCGTTCTAAGTACAGACTCCCCCGCACTTTACCTTTGATGTTGGCTGACGATTCCCGGATGGTTCTCGGTTTCCTCCGGGAAAGTGGTTTTTATTCTCAGTTTTAAGGTTTTTAATCTCTCTGGTGTTGGGGTATCTCCCACTGTAAACCGTGTTTGGAGATTCTCGACTCCCCTCACTGGCCGAGATCCTCTTTTCTTCCCCTTTTACTCAATCTTAATCATTTTTTTTAGGATTGGTTAGTCTCCTTTTCCCATACGCACTTCTACATTCTAGCGGTTGCACCTTTTAAGTCGCCGGTGGTCTTGCCTCTGCTTCTTCACAGGTGGGATATTTTCTGCTTCGAGCATAGCGTTGGGTTCGCTCTTTGCTGACTTACCTCATTTTGTTTTTACCGTTGACAACATGACTGCCCTTTTACATTTTTTAGCCTTTTCCCCTTTTATCGTTCTGACTTTTCTGAGATGTCACACTATCGGAATGGACAACATTTGAAACTAGGGACTGATGACCATGCTGTTTGGTCCCTTCAACCCCGACCAACCAACCTATGTCTAATGAATGATATATATATATATATATATATATATATATATATATGTGTGTGCTTTAGTTTAATGATGTGTTCAGTTCTTTGACATTTCTTTGAAGTTTTCATTATTTTACTACTGCGGGGAGAGTAACGATTTTTATCAAATTTATATTATTACATCAGGAGTTAACTAACTTGGAAAACTGATTGCAAGTGCTTGTCTTGTTTGTTATGCATGCGTTCTGGCATTTTAAGTTTTCGTTGATAAATCAAATTACTTGGCTAACAGCTCATTCTTACGCAACCCCAGAAAAACTGAGTTCACACCTATATCCTGCGCCACAAGTGAACTCAATTTTCATGCATCCATTAAAAACACAATAAGTAAGATGCTTGCTTCAGAAAAAGTGTGCTGATGTAGTGTCAAATAAACTGACAATAACAGTAGATGAGATGTGACAAAAAAGTTGCGGGAGTTTTTGTTTTTCTTAAATAATCGTTATTTATTCATCAACATCAACTACGTCCCTTTCATTGTAATACAACTCAGTTACAATACACTTGTGCCAGCGCATAATTTAATCTTGGAAGCATTTCCGGAACTCACGTTTCGTTATGGTGTTCAGCTGCTTCAGCGATTCTTTTCTTATCTCTTCAATTGCGGCAAAACGACATTCTTTTACGGTTCTCTTAAGCTTCAGGAAAAGTCACAGATATCCATGTCCGGCAAAAACGGTAGCTGAGGCAAGATAGTGGTTTAGTGTTTTGCGAAAAAATATCGACATCATCAGCAACTTTTCTGAAGGTGAATCTGCGATTTTCCACAACCGTTTTCATTATTTCTTCTAAATTGTCGTTAGTAATTGATAGGTGTTCGTCCATGACAGTTTAACCTCCCTCTTAGTAACCGGCCTATCCTGCTTCCGATATAAAATATGACCGTGGATCGCGTGTATGCCTAATGGATTTTTACTAATTGGATAATGCTATTTTTCCCGAAGAAATAATACTGATAAGTAGGAGGGAAGTGTACAACAGACCTTTCTGATGGAAAAGTCTACTAAAAAATAAAAAGTAATTAAACCTAACAGGGTTATAATTTGGAAAAATTAAAGTTATTTTGTGCATTCACTCACGAACAACACTGGAGAGAAAAGGGGTACCACTGGTCATGAGTCCAAAAGTTACACTAATGAACGAAAAGGAAATATTTAACTGTCGCCAACCCACTACGGAAATTTACATCCAAAATCCTGTACAAGATGATGGGAAAGAAAAACATGTATGATTAAACACTGACGTGGCAACCGATGGTTGTCAAGTTTTTTGACACTAATTTTAAGTGAGTATGTAATGAAAAAGAAAGCTGAGAAGTCACTCTTACGTTATGTCCGTCATTAAATTTTAAAAAAATCAAGTAATGATTTGAAAATATGCAATTAAACTGTACGTTAGTATTGATCTTCGTTACGCGAACAATGAGTTTCAGTGACCTCAACGTAACGTCATCAAAGAAATTTGGAATAAAAGCAAGCACTTTTTACTTTGCAGTTACTTATTTTGGAAATTGGATTTCAAATTATTGTCTGAACAACTGAGCCTTTTTTGCTGACTTGAACACAAATAAATAATAGCATATGTACCAAACCAAACAGCCATGTGCTCCAAGCTACGTGTAAAATAAGTAAAACCTCCGCACTCTTCATTTATGCATTACTTTAGATTTATCTTTTTTCCAGTGATTGATTCTCAAACTTGAAAAATGAAATTGCTTTACTTTACTCATATACTGAAGCCTCTGTTGTAGAACAGTTAAGTGAAAATACACTTAAAAGTGAAATTATTCATTAATAAACTGGTTGTAACCGTTCAATTTGTTTCTTATGACACTCGGTTAGCAGATAAGGAAAGAAGGGAGCAAGGACCCTGCTTGTTAACAATGTCTGAGAACAATGAGGACACAATCGCCCTGAGTTTTACTGATTATTATTTAAATAAATGTTATCAATCAAATCACATTCAGCTGTACCGCTGGGTTAGCCGTTAATACTTTCTACCAATGAACAGTGTTACGTCAGTGCTGCGCATACGACAGAACTCGGAGCCGACGACGAATCTGTGTTGCTGGTACTGCTGCTGTTGTTGAAGATGGTAGCATCTTGTGGAGCACGGCTTATTACAGGAATGGACAGTCATAATTAATACAGCCTCTTCTGCCCGTCCACTGCCCTCACTCCTGCTACTACACATCTGGCTGCTGCGCGCACATGATGCCGCCGAAATGGTACTCTCTAATGCGAGAGCACACTACAAGCACTGAAACCCGTCTCCCTCTCTCAACGCACTCCTCGCAACAACTTAACCCAAAGATTTTACAACGCACAAGCACTGCTATTATCGTTGCAAATAACAATTCCTTTGGCTTTTACCCACAGGTTATAAGTTTCACAGTAACACACAGGTAAATACAATGAAATGTCAACAGACTTCTACCTAAATTTACACATACAGTGAAGCAATGTCCTCACTTATTAAAAGAAAGCATTTAAATCACAAATATTTACATACAATTCAGCAAAAAAAATTGTACATCAGGAGCAGGTGCCATGCATTCTGCATTTACGGTGTTACAGCGGTCGTCGTCTGCAACTTCTCCTGAATCTTCTTTCGACATGTATACTACTCGTACATTGTTGTCTTACTCAGTAGATTCACTAAAGTCAAAGTGAACGTTTCAAATGCATTGCTGTACTTTATCCGTTTTTTCAAGCAAAATGTAAAGCAAATTTTTGATCCATCTTTTTCAACAATAAAAATTCGCCGAGCACTCGAAAACACGTACAACCTTTTCGACTGTCAACAATAAACTAAATATTCGAAACACCTGAAAATGCAAACGTACACCAGAAAACGTGTAAGAACAAATTTAGAAAATTGAAAATCGGATGTGTAAAGCCCGCGAAATTGAAAAGTTACCACTACTTCTTATCACACCTCGTATGTGCATTGAAGTTTGCGTATATGCAATTCAAGGGCAGACAGATTGTCTCAGTCGACTATTTGAAAATGTTGTGACGGCTCATTTAGTGACGTTTTAATCTGAAGATGCCGGTAAGCTCTGTACCAGCTGTTCTTCGATTGAAGGGGGAATGAGGAAACACGCTACATGACCGCAAGGATTATATCTGGATAACGGTATCTGGCGAAAGAGTGGCAACGGTGCTTATGTGCAGCATTTTGGGGAAGCTGAAACTCAGATTCACTTACTCGTTGAGGTACAAGTGTTCTGGGAGAAACGAATATAGCAGAGTTGCCCTGTACACGGCCGTTTTTGCTGCGAAGGCTATGTGACACCAATGACTAAAATTCGGAAGTGCCTCTGGCATTTGGCTGAAGTGGGAAACCCATCATGTGTCGTCCTTATTTGACATTTGAACCGACTGCCGACACACGGTGTTCATTATGTTTCGGTTGTTACCATATTATTACTTGTGTGTTATGACAGCGTGTCGTTTAAAGGCGAAGGTGCAATGAATATACACGGAAGCGCCAAAGAAACTGGTACAGGCATACGTATTCAGATAAAGAGATACGTAAACAGGCAAATATGGCCCTGCGGTTGGCAACTCCTATATAAGAAAACAAGAGTCTGGTGCATTTATTATGCCAGTTACTGCTACTACAATGGCAGATTATCAAGATTTGAGTGAGTGTGAACGAGGTGTTACAGTCGGTGCACAAGCGATGGGACACAGCTCGGGTGGCGATGAAGCGGGAATTTTCCCGTACGACCATCCCACGAGTGTACGGTGAATAACAGGAATACGGAAAAACATCAAATTTCTGACACTGATACGGCAGAAAAAAGATCCTGTAGGAACGGGACCAACGACAACTGAAGAGAATCGTTCATCGTGACATAAGTGCAACCCTTCCGTAAATTGCTGCAGATTTCAATGCTGGGCGATCAACAAGTGTCATCGATATGGGTTTTCGGAGCCGAAGGCCCACTCGGGTTCCTTTGATGACTGCACGAGACAAAGCTTTACGCCTCGCTTGGGACCGTCAACACCGACATTGAACAGTTGATGACTGGAAACACGTTGCCTGGTCCGACGACTCTCGCTTCATGTTGTATCTAGCAGATGGACGTGTACGGATATAGAGACAGCCTAATGAATCCATGGACCCAGCATGTCAGCAGGGGACTGCTGAAGATGGTAGAGGCTCTGAAACGGTGTTTAACGTGTGCAGCTGGATGATATGGACTCCTGATACGTCTGTATACGACTCTGACACGTACGTAAGTGTCCAGTCATGTCCATTGTGCATTCCGACGGACTTGGGCAATTCCAACAGGATAATGCGACACCCCATGCGTCCAGAATATCTACAGAGTGGCTCCAGGAATATTCTTCTGAGTTTAAACACTTCCGCTGGCCGCCAAACTCCACAGACATGAACATTATTGAGCATATCTGGGATGCCTTGAAACGTGCTGCTCAGAAGAGATCTCCACCTCGTACGCTCACGGATTTAAGGACAGCCCTACAGGAATCCCTCCAGCACTAGTTCAGACAATAGTCGAGTCATGCCACGTCGTGTTGCGGCACGTCTGCATAGTCTCGGGGGCCATACACGTTATTAGGCAGGTGAACCAGTTTCTTTGGCTCTTCCGTGTATAAGAGTGTGGTATTTGCCTAACGAGTTCCTTGCATTTTGTAATTTCAGTCTAAGTCCAAAACGAAAGCTGTGCCCTATGACTCCCTTATCTATTCCTTTTAAGATAATTAGACTATGTTTAGTATTTTTTAGGTGTAAATTTTGATGTAGGAAAGAGAAAACAAGTGTTTGTAGGGAGTAGTGAAGCTCACTTACATGACACACAATGTACCATACATTATTCAAAACTGAAAAAAGCATAATTCTAACGAATAATAGAAGTAACACACTAAACAATTATGAAAACAGTTCAAATCTTAAGCGTACAATGAACTTCTAAGTCAATCACTTTCAAGTTCAGCACAGACATCGTCGCACAATTTGCATAGCCCTCATTTGCTTTACAGACCCATCATCAAATGTTCCATAATACCATGTTTTACATTTTGTGCACTGAATCCAGTCCTTCTTGCTCCTTCTGTCGTAGAAGTAGCCACCACAGAAACTGCAGTACAGTTCCTTAGAACAGGACTTGGAGTGTGCTTTGGTTGACGTTTTTTTGCAAGCGTTTCCAAGATCCAATGTTAATGCTGCTGATGAATCTGTATTAAACAATTCTCTGTTGGCAACTGTTGTCTTGCCATTAATCGACCTTTTGTTGGTAGCTTTCCTATCTGTCCTTGGCATTGCCGTTAGTTGTTGAACCGGAGTCCTCCCTTCGACCTGGAAAGCTGACTTCTGCAATCCGTCTCTCAGATACAGAACTCGTGCAAATGTCGTTTCTGAGGAAACATTTCGCTTGTATGGAGGAACGCCAGTTTCCCTAAACTTAAAACTAGCATTAGCAGGAGTTGCATCTCGGTACCGCGCTTCAGGAAATTGTAGCTTTCCAAGCGATTGTCCTGGATTCTAACGACGGGAACCATCAAGAGCCTCGTTCCAGTAGACTTTTAGGACATCTGATGAAACGCTTATCCAGAGGCTGGAGCTCATGACTGGATGGGCTGGAAGACAGAATATCTTGAAATCTAGATCTTCTTCTACATTCAGTACACTGACATCCAAATGACTTCTATGGCCGTCTACGGTGAGCAAGCAGTTTCCAGAAGACAGGCAGTGGTTAAAATGTCTCAGAGATGACAGCGCAAGTCTGTAGTGACGTAGCCCTTTTATGTCATATCAAATGTGCTGACAGTTTGAAAGTCATCTCCGATTTCCTTTTCTGTATAGATGTCTTTGTGAAGGACCACGGACGGTATCCACATACCAGCAGCACTGCAACATCCAACAGCTGTAACTGTTTCTACACGTGTTGCCACAAGTACTCTTTTACTGCAGACCAGTTTCAGCCAAACTATAAATTTCATGTGGCAACAGTTCGGCTTAGTCGTAGATCGAAGCCCAAAGATCAGGTAAGTGCTTCACTGTTTGCATGATAAATCGCATAGGCCGGCCATAATTTCCACCCTCCCTGAGAACAATGTCGAGATCTAGTAAACCTGTATCTTGCGGCATGATCCACAGAGAAAGGCTGATTTCAGCTGCCTTCTTGCACAGAAGTTTTTTGGTGACACCATAACCAATTTGCTGCAGCCTAACAACTCTTTCCTTCAGTTCTTTTTCAATGTTTGGATTCAACATAGCATTACGGCCAGGTTTCCTAGCCGCCGTTCTCCCTTCATCCTTGTTCAGCCAGTCCCGAAGAGTTCCTCATGGGATGTTAAAGGCCCTTGCAGCCGTCGAAACACTAATTCGAGATCTAACTGCTCCAATGACCTTTCGTGAACCTCTGTAGTTCACTTCGCACCAAGATTTTGACAAGACTTATTCAGATCGTCACGTAGGTGAGAAAAATACAGAAATGACATTTATTACGTACAGGTATCTTATTAAAGTTTTTATCAAATGCACTGAAAAGTATTTGAATATTTTAAAATGTACTCACATTCTTTAATAAACGAAAGACTGCATTGTAATCACACAGTAATCGAAATATTAAATAAGAAAGCCGTTAGAAATTTATACATACCTCCTTTAACTCGCGGAAAATATTCAGCATCGATAACGAAAAGTGTGAGGTCATCCACATGAGTGCTAAAAAAAACTCGTTAAACTTCGGTTACACGATAAATCAGTCTAATCTAAAAGCCGTAAATTCAACTAAATACCTAGGTATTACAAGTACGAACAACCTAAACTGGAAAGAACACAGAAAATGTTGTGGGGAAGGCTAACCAAAGGCTGCGTTTTATTGGCAGGGCACTTAGAAAATGTAACAGACCTGCTAAGGAGACTGCGTACACTATGCTTGTCCGTCCTCTTTTAGAATACTGCTGCGCGGTGTGGGATCCTTACCAGATAGGTCTGACTTAGTGCATCGAAAAAGTTCAGAGAATGGCAGCATGTTTTGTATTATCGCGATATATGGGAGAGAGTGTCACAGAAATGAAACAGGATTTGGGCTGGAAATTATTAAAAGAAAGGCGTTTTTCGTTGCGACGGAATCTTCTCACGAAATTCCACTCACCAACTTTCTCCTCCGAATGCGAAAATATTTTGTTGACACCGACCTACATAGGGCGTAACGATCACCACGATAAAATAAGGGAAATCAGAGTTCGTACGGAAAGATATAGGTGTTCATTCTTTCCGCGCGCTATACGAGATGGGAATAATAGAGAATTGTGAAGGTGGTTCAGTGCAACCTCTGCCAAGTACTTAAATTTGATTTGCAGAGTATGCATGTAGATGTAGGTGTAGACAGAAAGCAGACTTTTAGCACGCGACCTCACCCTGATGGCCGTCCAACTCACACTCAGGTTGCTGTTGCTGTAAGGACGATACAAGCATGCTGGGAGGCTTCCCCCTTTGTTATTCTTTACTTACACAGCGCTGCCATCTTCGGAATACTTCCAAACTACCCATGAAACTACACATGGCGTTAAAACTTGCACGACATTATTACTTTCAGTTACCATACATATTCCGACCCATTTCCTAATACTTTGTCATTTACTTTTTTCGGTGCTGTGTTGAAATTCGTTCAGAGCGAACTGAATTTGGCTGAGCCTCGACAGGAACTACACTTACACGGTCCAATGTATTGCAAAATATTTTGAACGATCGTTAACGCTTATAAATTTCAGCAGTTTTTTTTTCAAGAAATTACGCAAAAACGTCAGTACCGACGCAGATAGTTAATGTTATTTCATAAAACTCAGTATCGCGCAATGAATATTGAGTGCATCATGGCCCATTTATACGTCGATGAATATTAAGCAAAATCTCGGCATCTCAATGTTACAGTTGGAAACAAGCATCACGTACACGGTGCCAAAGTACCGTAGTTATTTCTGGATGACAGAGCTCATGTTCCATCTCTCTATTTCTTTCTCTGTGCTTGTTTTCTCACATATTATATCTAACGACTCTTCATTTCGTATTCTATCTCTCAATTTAATTTTTAACATTATTTACTGTCATCGAAGTTCAGATCTCACCTCTTTCTCATTCTCCAGTTCTCGTAGAACCCGTATAACGCTTCTGTATGTAAATATACTCCAAATGCATTGGTTTGTTATTTCAGGTGCTTCATCTGTGAAATGCTAAGATGTTTTATCAGATCAACTCATACTGAAATATCTAGGTCAAGAAAAGATATAGTTTTGTCGTTGTAGAAGGTTTTCGTCTTTCACTGCCTTCACCGATTGGATAATTTCAAATTTTCCTATCAATAAGATCCAGCCGTCCCTTCCGTGTTTTTCCGATCTGTCTTGTTCCTCTAAGTCTGTAGTCCAGAACTGAATTTGGGAGCCTATTTTCAGACATTCTATCTGTTTATTCCCACCGTCAGTTTCCGTATTTAAACATTTTCTTGTGCGGTGAACCAACTTGCAATTCCCTTCTAATGCCATTTCTGAACCGATCTTGTCTGGTACAACCTATAACAGTACGGTGGTACCTCATTTCTACAGCCTGGATCCTACTCATATCGTCTTGCGTGGGAACGCATTTTTAAGAGCATAGTTGGTACTGCCGGGACTTTGTAACACTTCATCTATGTCTCTTTAGATTTTTATTATGTTTATTTGTTATTTAACTATTTTGTGTGTATTTCTAATTGTTCCAGGATTTCCGTTAAAATTTATGACCTTTTTATCAATTTCATTGTGAAATTTCATCTTATATCACAGCTGAGATACTGAAAGTAGGTTACCTGTTTCAGTTCTATGTTATTTATTGTAACTCTACACCTTATAGAAAATTTTTGCTTAAATGCTGTAACCTTTGTTTTATTGTTGGTGATATTCATATTTTGTTTTTAATGAATGCTATCATTTTTCAGCGTTAGACTTAGAACATCACGCGCCTACACAAATTCTGTTTCCAATAGCAGCTGGCTTGAGCTTTCTTCACTCACTAATCTCATAGACAACTTTCACTGGTTTTACACGAAAACCCATCCGTACCTTGCTAAGTCTGCTATATGAGCCACATGCCCTGCCCATACAGTAGACGGAATAGTACCGGTTCTGGAGATCACGTTAGTGGAAGTAGTACACTGTTCTGATATTCCTACAGTCATGTCACAATGATGTTCAGGACCTACATCCACATAACTGTAGTCATAAATGGTGCTCGTAAATTCTTATTTCTCATTCTATGGCTTTTCAGTCCACTGAAATAAGCATTGTTTGCTAATACGGTTTAATAATCTATCATTGGATGCACACGAACAAGCAAGGTACATATAATAGCTATCCCACGTGAGTGGTTTCACTGTTTGCTATTAATGTCGTTGTCCTGTTGGAGATATGTCCAATACTGGCAACTTGTGCTCACGCAAAGTACATTAAATTCTCACTGAAATACATCTCTTCGTTAAAGGAGTGTTATATGGGAATGTTTAATGGAATCTTCTTCAGAACAAAAAATTAAATTATTTTGAGAGCCAAACACTGGCCATGTCACAGATTAAAAATTAAAACAATAGAGTTTCCGCGCCGCTCACATGTGGTACTTATTTCTGGCCGGCGTTGCTCCGTCTACGTTCTCCTAAATGGTTTTAATCTTGACAGACATAATCTTATGATTATGCGTCTTTATTGTTTTAATTTTTAATCTGTGGCATGGCCAGTGTTTGGCTCTCAAAATAATTTAATTTTTTGTTCTGAAGAAGATTCCATTACTGGAATCGAAACCTAGGTAAACGAGTAAAAATTACCTTCCAACTGAAGGCTGAAAAAAATTGTTTATTTTTTTCCGCGCCGCTCACATGTGGTCCTTATTTCTGGCCGGCGTACCTCCGTCTACTTTCGCCTTAATGGTTTTACTCTTGACAGACATAATCTTATGATTGGCTCTCAAAATAATTAAATTTTTTGTTCTGAAGAAGATTCCATTACTGGAATCGAAACCTAGGTAAACGAGTAAAAACTACCTTGCAACTGAAGGCTGAAAAAAATTGTTTATTTTCTATGCATGATGTTAAAGATTTGTAAAGAAAAATTCACACGTAATTAAGAGTGCCATAATTATTTTGATGTAACACCTATGCTCTCGCATCTCCTTAATTAAATACCTTCACAGTATCATAGATGCACACGACTAGTTCAAAAACTAAAGTCAGAAGCCCTCTACGAGAAAGATTTCTTCTGGAGATACACGAAGCTGCTATGGAACGAGTACTTTCCCACACAGTGAACATGTCCTAAAAGTACAAGTTCAGTCAGTAAATCACTCAGTCGAAACTGTCGTTAAACAAATCAGAGTCCAGGTTTAAGAGTCACCTACATTCAGCGTTTACATAATCGGTATCGGTTCTCAAATGCTGCTTAGCAAGTAGCTTATTGAACAGTCGAGGGAGATGACAATAGGTTGGTGCGAGATCCGGCCAATTCATCAGAGACTTCGGAACAAACAACGTGAAATCGAGACAGTGAGCAGCTGAAATCTGTCGTGCAACAACAAGATAGACTTCGAAAGCAATCTTCGCCACTTCCTCCGAATCTTAAGCAGCTGTTCCAGCGTCGGAAGAAAACTGCCAGCAGTCATGATCTCCCCGCGGCCGAGCAAATCAACCAGCATCATACCCTGCGTGTTTTCAAAGACTATGGCCACATATTTTTTCGCAGATACTATTCTTCCAATAGGGAAAAACGAAATGTGTAAAGCAAGGTGTGTCTGCAACAGACTGATACTTCCTTTATCTCAGTTATAATATTATGCGCCCATATTGCGTCCCCCGTGATGATACCTTCAACCTGATACTATATTATGTGATCAGAGCTAAGCTGTGTGGTTGAACTCATTCTCACTAAGAGTTGGTGCGATATCCAGTGACAACACGTCATCAGTTATTCCAGTGTGTTGCGCACGATATCAGGTAAGTTTGATTTTTCTCAGAATTTGTTTTCTTTAAATATAAGCTGGTGATAAAAAAAAGTTCCCATTTGAAGGCGTTTCTGCAGCGTTTGTGCAACGCAGAGCGATTCCGATCCGAAAACATAAGCACAGAAATGTAAGCAAGGGAGTACCGTGGTATTCGTGTCTTTCTGACGTGTGCACTGCAAATGCGGAAACGTGAACAATAGCGACATTATTACCAAATGCGTCCAAATAGGGTCAACACGAAAGTATTCTGTTTTTGGCTGATGAAGGACAAACACCGGTAGACAAATGGTTCAAATGGCTCTGTGCACTATGGGACTTAACATCTGAGGTCATCAGTCCCCTAGAACTCAGAACTACTTAAACCTAACTAACCTAAGGACATCACACACATCCATCCCAGAAGTAGGATTCGAACCTGCGACCGTAACGGTCGCGTGGTTCCAGACTGAAGTTCCTAGAACCGCTCGGCCACAGAGCCAGCACCGGTAGGCATCCCTGAGAGAAAGAAGAATGTGTATGGAGCATCTTGTGTGTCGAAAACCACCGTTATGGAATGGTGTGAAAATTTCCGTGCTGCTGATTTCTGGTAACGCACGTGCCAATATCGCAAATGTCGTAATGCAAAAGTTACTCCAAAGCGAGCGGGAGTCGCTCGAGCACACACCCTACACAGAGGTGACAAAACTCCTCAGAGATATGCATATGTACAAACAGCAGCAGTGTGGCGTACACGAGGTATGAAATGGTAGAGCATTAGCAGAGCTGTCATTTTTACTCAAATGATTCACGTGAAAAGGTTTCCGAAGTGATTATGGCCTTTGAACGGGAATGGTAGCCGGAGCTAGGCGCATACGACATTCCATTTCGGAAATCGATAGGGAATTCAGTATCCCGAGACACACAGCTTAAATCGTGTGCCGAGATTATCACATGTCAGGCATTACCTTTCGCCATGGACAATGCAGTGGCCGTCGCCCTTCGTTTCACGACCGAAAGGAGTGGCGTTTGAGTAGAGTAGTCAGTGCTGATAGGCAAGCAACGCTGAGTGAAATAACAACAGACATCAACGTGGGACGTACGACGAAGGTACCCGTTAGGACAGAGCCGCAAAATTGGCGTTAATGGGATATGGCAGCAGACGAGTGATGAAAGTACCTTCGCTAACATCACAACAGCGCCTGCAGAGCGTCTCCTGGGCTCGTGGGCTGATGACGATATCGGCTGCACCCTAGACGACTGCAAAACCGTGGCCTGTTCAGATGAGTCCCAATTTCAGTTAGTAAGAGCAGGTGGTAGGGTCCCAGTGTGGCGTAGACCGCACGTAGCCGTGGACCCGAGTTGTCAACGAGGCACTGTGCAAACTGATGGGGGCTCATAATGGATTGAGTCCTCTAGATGTTCGACTACTTGGAGACCATTTGCAGCTATTCATATGTCATGTTTCCAAACTATGATGGAATTTTTATGGATGACAATGCGCCATGTCATCGAGCCATCATTGCTCGCTGTTGACTTGACGAACGTTCTGAACAATTAGAGCGAATGGTTTTGCCACGCAAATCGCCTGACATGAATCCCATCGGACAGGTACGAAACATGCAAGGGTAAGACAATTATTATCCGTAATTGAGTTATATTTTTGTTCATTTTGGTAGTACTGTCGCTCCACATTGATGACCCATGCTTTGTTTATTTGTTGTTATATCTTTGCCATTTTCAAGCTGCTAGATTAGTTTCGTGATCCTTGCCGTGCTGTTAATCATGGCTGCTCCGCTGTCTATTTGCGCCAAAAAAGAGCAACGTTCAGTGATTCGTTTTTGTGGTCAGAAGGCGTATCAGGGGCCGAAACTCATCGACCTTTCGGTACAGTACGGGAACAGTGTTTTGCCACAACGAAGTGTCTACGAATGAATTGAAAAATTCCGAAGTGGTTGCACAAGTGTTACGCACTATGAAGGAGCTGAACGACCATTTGCCACCACAAATGAAGAAACCATTGAGCGTTCATGTGAAATGATTCTCTTAGATAGATGAAGTGGAACATCGTCTGCTAACTAGTCACGGTTCTGCCTACGAAATCATCCACAACAGACTTGGGTTTCATAAAGTTTGTGCAAGATGGGTCCCAAAACAACTCACTCAGTTGCATAAACAAACGCGCTTGGACATCTGCTAAAAACATTTGAATCACTGTGGTAACGAAGGGGACAACTTCTAAGACAGGGTCATTACTGGTGACGAAACATGGATCCATCATCACGAGCCGGAGAGTAAACGGCAGAGTATGGATGGGAAACATCCAAAAAGTTCAAGACCTAAGCGTCCGCAGGAGAACTGATGCCTACGGTTTTTTGGGACGCTCATGGTCCAGTACTGGAACATTATGCGGAAATGGGCACAACAATAAACAGTGTACGTCACAGTGAGATGCTTACTGCCAGGCTAAAGCCGGTAATTCGAAGCAAACGACGAGGATTGCTGTCAAAAGGTGTTGTGTTGTTGCACGAAAATGCTCGTCCACATACTGCTGCCCACACTGCTGAAACGCTCTAGAAACTCAAATTTGAAGTATTGGATCATCCTCCATATACACTCCTGGAAAAGTAAAAAAGAACACATTGACACCGGTGTGTCAGACCCACCATACTTGCTCCGGACACTGCGAGAGGGCTGTACAAGCAATGATCGCACGCACGGCACAGCGGACACACCAGGAACCGCGGTGTTGGCCGTCGAATGGCGCTAGCTGCGCAGCATTTGTGCACCGCCGCCGTCAGTGTCAGCCAGTTTGCCGTGGCATACGGAGCTCCATCGCAGTCTTTAACACTGGTAGCATGCCGCGACAGCGTGGACGTGAACCGTATGTGCAGTTGACGGAGTTTGAGCGAGGGCGTATAGTGGGCATGCGGGAGGCCGGGTGGACGTACCGCCGAATTGCTCAACACGTGGGGCGTGAGGTCTCCACAGTACATCGATGTTGTCGCCAGTGGTCGGCGGAAGGTGCACGTGCCCGTCGACCTGGGACCGGACTGCAGCGACGCACGGATGCACGCCAAGACCGTAGGATCCTACGCAGTGCCGTAGGGGACCGCACCGCCACTTCCCAGCAAATTAGGGACACTGTTGCTCCTGGGGTATCGGCGAGGACCATTCGCAACCGTCTCCATGAAGCTGGGCTACGGTCCCGCACACCGTTAGGCCGTCTTCCGCTCACGCCCCAACATCGTGCAGCCCGCCTCCAGTGGTGTCGCGACAGGCGTGAATGGAGGGACGAATGGAGACGTGTCGTCTTCAGCGATGAGAGTCGCTTCTGCCTTGGTGCCCATGATGGTCGTATGCGTGTTTGGCGCCGTGCAGGTGAGCGCAACAATCAGGACTGCATACGACCGAGGCACACAGGGCCAACACCCGGCATCATGGTGTGGGGAGCGATCTCCTACACTGGCCGTACACCACTGGTGATCGTCGAGGGGACACTGAATAGTGCACGGTACATCCAAACCGTCATCGAACCCATCGTTCTACCATTCCTAGACCGGCAAGGGAACTTGCTGTTCCAACAGGACAATGCACGTCCGCATGTATCCCGTGCCACCCTACGTGCTCTAGAAGGTGTAAGTCAACTACCCTGGCCAGCAAGATCTCCGGATCTGTCCCCCATTGAGCATGTTTGGGACTGGATGAAGCGTCGTCTCACGCGGTCTGCACGTCCAGCACGAACGCTGGTCCAACTGAGGCGCCAGGTGGAAATGGCATGGCAAGCCGTTCCACAGGACTACATCCAGCATCTCTACGATCGTCTCCATGGGAGAATAGCAGCCTGCATTGCTGCGAAAGGTGGATATACACTGTACTAGTGCCGACATTGTGCATGCTCTGTTGCCTGTGTCTATGTGCCTGTGGTTCTGTCAGTGTGATCATGTGATGTATCTGACCCCAGGAATGTGTCAATAAAGTTTCCCCTTCCTGGGACAATGAATTCACGGTGTTCTTATTTCAATTTCCAGGAGTGTAGTTCCGATCTTGCCCCTTCGGACTATCACTTTTTTGGTCCACTCAAACGGGAATTAAGGGGCCGTCGATTTGCCTCGGAAGGAGCAGTGACAGAAGGGGTGCATTGCTGAGTCGCAGCTCAACCGAGAACCTTCTTTTATGAGGGCATCAGGAAGCTTGTACAACGATGGACCAAGTGCGTTGAAACGCAAGGAGACTGTGTCGAAAAATGATGTTCTTGTAAGTTTCCTATTTATTTACAATAAAATTTTATAACTACTTTGGCGATAAGAATTGACTTACCATCGTAATTAAGAGGTCAGTTCATGCACAAAATCCTGCATTGGCAACACTTCCCTAATTATGGACGGCTGTAGAGCAGCATGCCTGTATATTTCTGCGGCAGATTTCCTACGACTTGTAGAGTCCATGCCACGTCGAGCTGGTGCACTACGCCGGGCACAAGGAGGTCCAAAATGATATTGGGGAGTATCCCATGACTTTTGTCACCTCAGTGTATAGTGCTGATCTGTTCTCGTGCGATTATCACGCCCTCAGTCCTTTAAGATGGCCTTGAAATGTGGCGATTCCTATAAGGTCGAGGATGTGCAGCGGGCAGCTACAAACACAGCTGGACACGGTGTCTTCAAGCCCGTTCGTTGGTGGGGTCATTGCCTCACTGCTCACTGCGATTTTATCTGGTTGGCATACTGAATGCGGACTTAACGGCCTTCGAAGGGATCACCTCTTATATATTACGTCTTTAGATTTATTGGTCGTGTAGGATGTTATACCTTTCCTTTCTACCAAGTTTAGTAGATACTTACCTTTAAAATAGATTATTATTTATCTGTCATTGGACATACTAACTTAGTGTGTGATAAACCTCACAAAAATGCAACGATTTGCTGGAATGAACCTTTCGGTACGACAAACGTCGTCTTAAATAGACGCGCTTGGCCGTCTCGCTCATCTGTTCTGTCTTCATCAAATTCTTACGGCTGAAACCACACCAGTTTCAGTCAGTGCTGTGAATCTGTAATTGGCCACAAGTTTTGTCTCCTGCCCTGCCCAGCCAGCCGTGTCAATGCTCCACTCACCCTAGCGCTGGGATATGGGGAGTGGGCGTCGACGTTAGGTGTAGAGTGAAAACACAGCCTCGGGCTGACCACCAATCAAGCCGGTGACTTTGGCTGGTCAGCAGGCGAGCCATACAGATCAGTCGGACCTCGGATAGCGAGCGACGGTCCGCAGTTAACTACATAACGGAGTGGCAAGGGACGGCTGCTCCTATTTTCTTTTTTTATTTCTTATTTTGACTTTGGGTTACAAGGACCATATAACAAACAACGGCTATAAAGTGCCTAAGAAACGAAATCTCAAAAACGCAGAATAGCACAAAATTACGAAGTTAGCATATAAAGACACTCTTAAAATAGAGCGAAAGCGCTATTCGACAAACACCAGACAGCCGACGACAGTGATGACAATGACATTGGAGCAGAATAAAAAACAACACTATACAGCATTATGACAAACATAGATATGCTCAGATATGCTCTTATATTAAAAGGCAAAACATTAAAGAGCAGACACCGTACATAACACAACAAGTAAATCAACAGCTAAAGACCAGAATTGCAAAAAAAGTCTTATAACAATGTGAGCATTGTAACGCACAGACAAACGTTGTTGTTGTTGTGGTCTTCAGTCCTGAGACTGGTTTGATGCAGCTCTCCATCCTACTCTAACCTGTGCAAGCTTCTTCACCTCCCAGTACCCACTGGTCTCCCTCTACTATTTTTACCCTCCACGCTGCCCTCTAATACTAAATTGGTGATCCCTTGATGCCTCAACACATGTCCTACCAACCGAACCCTTCTTCTAGTCAAGTTGTGCCACAAACTTCTCTTCTCCTCAATCCTATTCAATACTTCCTCATTAGTTATGTGATCTACCCATCTAATCTTCAGCATTCTTCTGTAGCACCACATTTCAAGAGCTTCTATTCTCTTCTTGTCCAAACTATTTATTGTCCATGTTTCACTTCCATACATGGCTACACTCCATACAAATACTTTCAGAAATGACTTCCTGACACTTTAATCTATACTCGATGTTAACAAATTTCTCTTCTTCAGAAACGCTTTCCTTGCCATTGCCAGTCTACATTTTATATCGTCTCTACTTTGACCATCATCAGTTATTTTGCTCCCCAAATAGCAAAATTCCTTTACTACTTTAAGTGTCTCATTTCCTAATCTAATTCCCTCAGCATCACCCGACTTAATTCGACTACATTCCATTATCCTCGTTTTGCTTTTGTTGTTGTTCATCTTATACCCTCCTTTCAAGACAATATACATTCCATTCAACTATTCTTCCAAGTCCTTTGCTGTCTCTGATACAATTACAATGTCATCGGCGAACCTCAAAGTTTTTATTTCTTCTCCATGGATTTTAATACCTACTCCGAATTTTTCTTTTGTTTCCTTCACTGTTTGCTCAATATACATATTGAATAACATCGGGGAGAGACTACACCACTCTCTCACTCCCTTCCCAACCACTGCTTCACTTTCATGTCCCTCGACTCTTATAACTGCCATCTGGTTTCTGTACAAATTGTGAATAGCCTTTCGCTCCCCGTATTTTACCCCTGCCACCTTCAGAATTTGAAAGAGCGTATTCCAGTCAACATTGTCAAAAGCTTTCTCTAAGTCTACAAATGCTAGAAACGTAGGTTTGCCTTTCCTTAATCTAGCTTCTAAGATAAGTCGTAGGGTCAGTATTGCCTCACGTGTCCCAACATTTCTACGGAATCTAAACTGATCTTCCCCGAGGTCGGCTTCTACTAGTTTTTCCATTCGTCTGTAAAGAATCCGCGTTAGTATTTTGCACCCGTGACTTATTAAACTGATAGTTCGGTAATTTTCACATTTGTCAACACCTACTTTCTTTGGGATTGGAATTATTATATTCTTCTTGAAGTCTGAGGGTATTTCGCCAGTTTCATACACTTTGCTCATTAGATGGTAGAGCTTCGTCAGGACTGGCTCTCCCAAGGCTGTCAGTAGTTCTATTTGAATGTTGTCTACTCCCGGGGCCTTGTTTCGACTCAGGTGTTTCAGTGCTCTGTCAAACTCTTCACGCAGTATTATATTTTCCATTTAATCTTCATCTACATCCTCTTCCACTTTCACAATATTGTCCTCAAGTACATCACCCTTGTATAGACCCTTTATATACTCCTTCCACCTTTCTGCTTTCCCTTCTTTGCTTAGATCTGGGTTTCCATCTGAACTTTAGATATTCATACAAGTGGTTCTCTTTTCTCTGAACAAACGTACTTGAAATAAAAGAAAAACCCAAAATGACAAACGCAGGTCAAGCAACGGTATGCACAATAGTGCCAATAGAACAGTGACATAAAATGCACAAGAGAGCAATAATGAAAATGCAATGTACAAATAGAAGTCCACACAGAAATTAAAACACATAATTACGCACCCGATTGCGAATTGGGGTGATTCCATTTGAAAATGAAGACCGTTCAAATGGCTCTGAGCACTATGGGACTCAACTGCTGTGGTCATAAGTCCTCTAGAACTTAGAACTACTTAAACCTAACTAACCTAAGGACAGCACACAACACCCAGCCATCACGAGGCAGAGAAAATCCCTGACCCCGCCGGGAATCGAACCCGGGAACCCGGGCGGGGGAAGCGAGAACGCTACCGCACGACCACGAGATGCGGAAGACCGTTCAATTCATAACATAAATCTGGCTGCTGGTGGCTTTCAAATAGCCTGTGAGCAAGTTATGTTTATTAAAACGGTGAAGTAAAGTAGGAACACTAGTAGGGAGGCGTAACATCTCTGGGCCAATTTCTTACACAATATGATTGCGCAGTCGTGTACTTGGAACATGCCAATATGATGTAGTTAAGATCCGCGACTGCCATTATGTCCTTATCGCAGAGTCCAGCCGTGGTAATTTTCAACTGGTACAGCTGCGCGGTATAGCACCCGTGTCCCTGCCTCATGCGAATGGTGTAAGTCACATGACGTCTACGAAGCAACACCGAGCGAACAGTGGTCGAGAAGAGATGTTCGGTTGCATGGCCGTCAGGTGGCCGCCCTTAGTGATGAGAGACATACCTTCCACAGTTCCAAGAGTGATAATCAGCCTTACTCATCTTTGATGTTGAGATCCGTAAAAGAGACCAGCCTTCGGAGTAACTGGCCTTCTGTAATACTTCTCTTGACAAGGCGGTCAACAGGTTTATTATGATAAATGCCATGATGTCCTTTAATCAAGAGTAATATAAGGGCAAAGACCAAAGCCTACGCGTCTCTTATGGACACCAAGACGTCCAGAACATAACCTGTTGGTCTGTTTATCAAACACAGGATGCTGCAATTTCTGCAGCACGCTTTGAGAGTCCGTAAGTGTTACGACGAACTTGAATGTCGGGGTACCATAACGAAGAGCTTCCCTAATGGCCAGTAGCTTCGCCGCGTGGATAGAAGATTCACTTGGAAGTACAAACATTCGGTAGGCGCCTTTTGGCAAAAGAAGCCGTACCCCATACCCGTCTCAGATTTTGAACCGTCCGTATAGATGTGAGCATACTGCGGCCATTGTATGCTGAGAAAATGCTTCAGGACGTGAGTGATGTTCTCCGTTCGAAAATTGGGCGGCATGTATGACACTGGGGCTGGAGTGAAGAACAGAATAAACAAAAAAAAGGCTGTTTGTGTGGCTGCTTCGAGTTGTCCTGCGGAGAGCGGGTGTTCTTCCTGTTGCCGTGTGTGCCATACACTGAGGTGAAAAAAGTCGTGGGACCTTCCCAATATCGTATCAGGCCTCATTTTTCCCAGAGTAGTGCAGCAGCTCGACGTGGCGTGGACTCAAAAAATCGTTGGAAGTCCCCTGCAGAAATACTGAACCATGCTCCCTTTATAGTCGTCCATAGTTGCGAAACTGTTGCCGATGCAGAATTTTATTCACGCAGTGTCCTCTCGATTATGTTCCATAATTGTTCGATGGGATTCATGTCAGGCGATCTGGGTGGCCAAACCGTGAAGAACTGTGGCCAAGTGACATGGCTCATTGTCATCCAAAAAACTTCTATCGTTGTTGGGAGACATGAAGTCCATGAATGGCTGCAAAATAGTCTCCAAAAACCCGTCGTTACCTCAGTGTGAGCAGTGACGTCAACGCCGTCCAGTGGTAACCAGTGGATCAGTTGGAAGCAGTGAATTGGTGGAAAGCCAAGAATGGAAAGCTTTCTCCAAATTGGTGTCCCAAGAGGTGTCTACATGACCTCACTAATTTGCTGAAAAATTCAGCAAGCTGCTGCAGAAAAGATTAAGTGCCTGTAATCGGTGAAGAAATAACATTTCTTCTGTACAACTCGTTGCTGATTATTTTCAACAAATACATTTACATTTGCGGGAGGTAAGTAAAGTATTAAATTTAACATCAAGCCAGACGCAAAAAGCATCTACGTATACGAGAAAAAGTAGCTGGAGACACTGAGGGCCTCCAATCTTTTAATTTTAAGTAGGAATGTGTCGCCAATAAGAACTACACAAATATGCTGCATACACCTGCTTATTTATGACGCTCGCTAATAATGTGATAATGAACTAAAAAGGGGAACTAGGTGCCTGAAACGGATAAAGAAATAATATTTCTTTGCTCAACTTTTTGCTGTTTTTTTCCAGTAAATTTAATTAAGGTTACTGAAGATCCATAAAGTACTAAACCTCACTAATCGTCAGTGCAGGGCGTGGCTGCTGTATGGACACAAGCAACCCAGATGGGTGGTTGTCTCTTTTCCGGGCGGGAGGATGGCGATACCGGTGGATACGTGGTCAGGGGCCTCGAGACTACAAGAGGACCACTAACTGGGTCCTTTAGTGGCCGACATTAGTATTTCGGTCGGTCGAGCGAAGCAATACGGTGTACCGTGAAGTGAACAGGCTTTGCATTTAGTGCATCGAGTGATCAGTAATGTTATACATGGGAAGTCCGTCGGTACTGTATGGCGTGTTAAGTTTGTCGGGTGATGGCACAATGGGTTTGCGCATGTTTCGTCTTAATGCTATATCCATATTGATTTAATTATTTATATGCCATGAGAGTGACTGTCTTTTGTCTGCCGCTGTTACTACTATGCTGTGAGTGTGGCTGATCTTGTTGACGCCACTGTATCGAAAGTTATGTTGTTAGTAAAAGAGATTTCTTTTTGTATATCGTACAGAAAAGTGTTCTGAGAAATCAGTGTAGGTCGTCCTGTAGCTGGCTGATGGTAGCTCATCTTTCCTCTAATGTCTAGATGTATATTTAGCTGAGGGCTGAAGTAAGCAGCCATACTTAAGTCAGAGAATCGTATAAAAAAGTTTGTCGTCCGGCAGTTACTTGCAGAAGTCATGTTATTGCCATTTTTCTGCCTCTGGCTGTGGGTATTGTAAACTGTTATTGTAAGCTGTAATTGGCTTGATTGTATCTGCTGGGCCAAAGTGCATTTGAATTTTATTTTCATTTTGTTAAAGATGTTTCATGTAATTCTTTCGTTGAACTCTGCCAATTAAGTTCCATTTTGTCGTTATTTCTCTGTTCTCAAGAAGAATTCTTTACGGTTAATAGATTCTTTCAAAAATTGAGCCCACGTTGCCAAACTCCGCCTCCACTCCACCGAAGTCCTACATTACAAGCGATATACACTAGCTCCGTAAACTTTCACTAGTTGGTGATTAATTTCAGTTAGGTACGTTTTCCCTAACGAAAACACTTTATTACATTCCACACTTCAATCACAGCCACGTATCCGTCAGCGCCTCTATCTAGGAAACGTACGAGTATTTCGAAGTGCAGAAGTACAGCTGCCTACACGTAAGAGTGACGTTTGAATGCCTCGATTATCTCTTCTAGGTAGGTATGTAATTTAATGCCGTCGGGGTATTTATGAACTGGTGGCAGTTTGTTTCCCTGTTTACTAAGCCGCCAACGCACTCTTTACTCCCACTCGTTAGTTCGCGGTCGCTACACTCGTGCGCTGCTCTCGAAAATTCAACGACTCTCAATTTAATTACGCCAGCCATAGGCCACCACAGTGAGCTCTCGTAACTGCACCAATCGATAGGCAAAGGCGTCCGCATTTTCTCCAAAATAACGGTTATCATGTCACTGAATATTATTTTTCTTAATTCGATCTTCTCGAAACATCCGCTACTAGCAGTAGACTAAATATTTTCTTCTACATACTTCCTGCAATATCTAACGCATTATCGTTGTCTACCTTACTAGTAATGAAAATCTTCATTCAATGGAAAACCAGTAGACCAAGTATGGCATAGTATTCTTCTATTTTAGTTTTCCTACAGATAAACAAGGCCTCGGGTGTAGACAACATTCCATTAGACCTACTGATAACCTTGGGAGAGCCAGTCCTGACAAAACTCAACCGTCTGATGAGCAAATGTATGAGACAGGCGAAATACCCTCAGACTTCAAGAAGAATATAATAATTCCAACCCCAAAGAAAGTAGGAGATGACAGGTGTGAAGATAACCGAACTATCACTTTAAAAAGTAACAGCTGCAAAACACTAAAACGAATTCTTTACAGACGAATGCAAAAACTGGTAGAGGCTGACCATCGGTAAAATCAGTTTGTATTCCATAGAAATGTTGGAACACGTGAGGCAATACTGACCCAACGACTTATCATGGAAGATAGATTAAGGAAAGGGAAACCTACGATTCTAACATTTGTAGGCTTAGAGAAAGCTTCTGACAATGTTGACTGGAATAATTTCTTTCGGATTCTGAAGGGGCAGGGGTCAAATACAGAGAACGAAAGACTATTTACAATTTTTACAGAAACCAGATGGCACTTACAGGAGACGAGGGGCATGAAAGGGAAGCAGTGGTTGAGAAGTGAGTGACACAGGGTTGTAGCTTTTCTCCAATGTTATTCAATCTGTATGTTGTGCAAGCAGTAAAGGAAACAAAAGAAAAATTTGGAGTAGGAATTAAAATCCATGGAGAAGAAATAAAAACTTTGAGGTTTGCCGATGACATTGTAATTCTGTAAGAGACAACAAAGGACCTGAAACACCAGTTGAAAGGAATGGACAGTGTATTGAAATGAGGACATAAGATGAACATCAACAAAAGCAAAACGAGGATAATGCAATGTAGTAAAATTAAATCAGGTGATGCTGAGGGAATTAGATTAGGAGATGAGACACTTCAAGTAGTAAATGAGTTTTGCTATTTGGGGAGCAAAATAACTAATGATCGTCGAAGTAGAGAGGATATAAAATGTAGACTGGCAATGGCAAGGAAAGTGTTTCAGAACAAGATAAATTAACATAGAGTATTGATTTAAGTGTCAGGAAGTCTTTTCTGAAAGTATTTTTATGGAGTGTAGCCGTGTATCGAAGTGAAACATGGATGATAAATAGTTTAGTCAAGAAGAGAGTAGAGGCTTTCGAAATATGGTGCTACAGAGGAATGCAGAAGATTAGATGGATAGAATACATAACAGATGAGGAGGTATTGAATAGAATTGGGGAGAAGAGGAGTTGGTGGCACAGCTTGACTAGAAGAAGGGATCGGTTGGTAGGACATGTTCTGAGACATCAAGGGGTTAGGAATTTAGTATTTGATGGCAGCGTGGAGAGTAAAATTCGTAAAGGGAGACCAAGAGATGAATACACTAAGCAGACTCAGAAGGACGGAGATCGCAGTAGGTACTTGGAGATAAAGAAGCTTGCTCAGGATAGGGTAGAGTGGAGAGCTGCATCAAACCAGTCTCTGGAATGAAGACCACAACTACAACAACAGACAAACGCTGGTTCATAACCTGTTCCACAGTCAAGTAAGTAGCGTATATTTGAAGCTGTTACAAGTAGCTTCTGAACTAATTGCGTAGGTACCTGAATGCAGGGAGTGCCAGGAGGGAAGATATACATGTTGAACGGTGATGGTATTAGTGACTGCGAAAATTTCAAATGAGCATATGCCCTTTTGTCCTTTTCTTAAACGTATCAGACCAAGCAGGTGTTTGAAAATCGCGGTCGTCAGTCTCGTGTCCTTGCTCACCAGCAATCACAACCAAAGTGACATTAGGGTATGTAGTGTTATCTTCACTGACCATTTCCATGGTTACTTCAGTTGGACTTGTATTTTACATGCGTTTGCTGAAGTGAAGGACTACAGGAATAAATTCAGACTAGCAACACAGTAGCTGAATACAAGAGCCACAAAATTGATTATAGTTGACGATGGACTGTTTGAAAATATTTTGTGTGGAAATTTACGCAATTAAACAAAACTTAGGTCACAATGTTTCATTCACTATTACCTGCAATTACCCGGTTCCCCATTATTTCCATTAGTTTCCTCGGAAATGGTTGATAACAGGGCATATATGTTCACATGACTTTTTTTTTTGTTCAGAATTACTAAGACTCCTCAAATCATGTGCGTTTCCGCATGACTTACCCATTTAACTGAATGTATCACAACTAACGGTGAAAACTGACAGCAGTTGAAGTGTGCGGTAGCAGAAGCAAATATTTATCATTAAATGTGTGTCCGCAAAGTAGCTGTTTGCTAGGGAATTGAGGCTGCTTTGTTACGAGGTGCCAGTGACTACAGTACGAAGTTATGTCCTAGTCAGTACAAATTTATTTGAAAAGTAAACTTTTCGATTGAGTCCCCCATCTAACATGGCTCAAATTTCACCAGTCTTCTATGTTTGGGGGATGTGGCGCATGCATGATGAGTCGAAGGCACATTTTCTTGCTGATGTATCACATCTAACGCACCCAAATCGCCCAGATGGCTGCGTCGAGCTGTACCTTAATTTCACCTCCATGATCATTTAACCACAAACCTCTGAATTTTTCCGCGTGTGTTCAACTCGATAGTGTAGTGTACTACACATGCCTTCATACAGTTCAAGAACTGGAGCAGCGAACTGTACGGTCTTGTCAATATTTACGAGATGATCCGCGAGAGTTTGCAGGAATTCATAACTCACTGCACTGTTGAGAGCAGTAGTACATCGGAATGCAAGGAAGACATGTGGAACACCTTCTGTAACAGTGCAGTGTAAGTAAATTGTAACATGTTGTACTCCATTTATCAGTTGTAGCAACTCTGTCTGAGCAGCTACAACGTTTTATTGTTCTGTTGTAGCTCTTCCATTGTGCGAGGATAATCTAAAGAAACTTGATCATTCAATTTACTCAACAGGTCATAATTACAGAGAGAGAGAGAGAGAGATCAGGCACTCGTGTGGTCATAATATTAAACTCCTATTGCTCGGTCTTGCTGAAAATACTCGCAGTCATTACCTTCTGTGAATTGTTCGGCATATGGATTAAACAGTTTATGGACATACCGGTTAGCTTTAACAGTTTGATGAACGAATCCTGTTACGAGCCGAACAACAGACATTGTGCACCAAACATCAATTTCGAGGATATGCAAATAGTTCTTCAAAGCAGTATTGGGACTTTTCTAATGTATAAATAGCATGTTCTTTTAATTCACGCTGGCTGGAGTGGCCGTGCGGTTCTAGGCGCTACTGTCTGGAACCGAGCGACAGCTACGGTCGCAGGTTCGAATCCTGCCTCGGGCATGGATGTGTGTGATGTCCTTAGGTTAGTTCTAAGTTCCAGGTGACTGATGACCTCAGAAGTTAAGTCGCATAGTGCTCAGAGCCAGTTGAACCATTTGAACCATTTTAATTCACTTATCCTGTCAGGCTGAACCAGGTTCCGTCTTCAAAACGTTCTCATTCCAATCCACTCAAAAACTACTGACAGACCTCAACACTTGAAAATTTGCGTCCTCGCTTATGCATTCACAACAGTAAATTTGAACGGATACAGTGGCAGACACTTCGTAACTGAGACGTTTGTATCGATACGGCGTCACCCAGCGTCGGTGGCAATTGCGCTTCCCGGTGGTATTGTGGGAGTGTGCGTACCACGGCAAGAGACGATTTGAACGCGGTGCACAAGTACGAAATAGGCAATTGGCTCGTGAAAGACGTCAGGAAACGAGGATGCAGAGCAGACGTGGCCACGTAAACGCTGCCACGCCCATTTTGAATTCGGACAGACAACGAGGCTAACGGAGTGGAACCGACGACAGGCTGGTACAATTTACAAGCGAAGTAAACGTCACTGTACCTTCAGCTGTAAATTTTGAAATCTTAATTACGATACCGGTTTCAATGTTACATTCCATCGTCACCAGACCCCTTGAAAAAAGTAGGCTGGATAAAACCCAGCTGCGTGTAGACATTGTAGGCGCCAAAGATAACCGGTATCCACAGATCCTTAATTTAAACGACGTGATCATTCCGTGCATCTATCGAAAACTGTTGGACAGCTGTAAGATTCGAATGGTTGTCGGTAGATGCACGGACTGATCACGCCGTTTGTGTCACAGATCTGTGGACACCGGTGATCTCATTGTGGCTGTTACAGTGAATACATGTAATTAGACTTTATCCAGTCTGCTTTTGACAAGGGGCCTGATGACGATGAAATGTAACATCCAAACCGGTGCCGTGTAAAGAGTTCAAAATTTACGGCTGAAGGTGTACTAGTGTATACGTCACACTGACCAGTCGACGTCGTAGCCACTGTGTTCTGCAAAGATGCCATACAGAGCTAGTTTGAAGAATGCAGCATCTTGTTTCTGGCGTGGAAGGTCGTGGTGCGAGGGAGAAAGAACCACATAGTGCTACATATCCGTGGAAGTTGCATCCACCATTTCAACTTCTTCGGATAAATGGTTAACTTCCTCTTCCAACTGTTTAAAAACGGAGCTATGTTATATTGAAATCAAAGGGGACTCTTTGATCGTGCATCAGTTAATAGTGACTGTTCGTGGAAGCTTATACACTGAGTTGTGCTGTTTGAGCCTTGGTATTGCATTACGGAATGAATTGTTACCGCCTGCCCTACTAATGTATGAGTGTGTGGGTTTAAATATAGATACTATGAGTATTGAACTGTAGGCAAACGTCCTGTCACGTTCGAGCTTTAGTGTGAACAGGCTAAGACGCCACGTTTTCTGTTTAGGATTCATCTTTCCGGAGTCATTTGTTTGGAGTTAAACGACTCAGTTACTTGCAAATTGATATCCAGTAAATTTTCACAAGAACGCAAGCATGATTGTTTTTCTGTGCGATTGCGTATGTATTTATACCGGTTTCGTTGCTTGTAGGGTTCGAAGCTGTTGTGTGTACTAAGCTGGCAAGGAACCTGTGTAGAACAATGGACTTTGTACTAGCTGCTGTTGCTGAATATTTTGTATCTCTCAGACACCAATGGTCAAAACTGGCTCTGAGCACTATGGGACTTAACTGCTGAGGACATCAGTCCTATAGAACTTAGAATTACTTAAACCTAACTAACCTAAGGACATCACACACACATCCATGCCCGAGGCAGGATTCGAGCCTGCGACCGTAGCGGTCGCGCAGTTCCAGACTGTAGCGCCTAGAACAGCTCGGCCAATCCAGTAGGCACCACTGGTCAGCTGGAGGTACTATAAACAACTTGCACAGTTCTTAGAAGTTTGCTTGCAAAAGTAATGATTTTAAACTAAAATTTTTGTGTTCAGATCATGTTTTGATTGTGAAGTTCCAGTGCGCAGACGACTGAGAGTAGTTCTTTTAATGCTTTCGTTGTATTTAAGTTATTCACATATTTTGCTTAATATGTATTGATCTTTATTGGCTGTAATCATTCATGGGCCCTTTGCAGTATTTAAGTTATTTAATTAAATAAATTATCCTTCCCTGTTTGAAGCATAGCATTATGCGGTAGCGAAACATTGACTGTGGGAAAATCAGAATAGAAGAGAATCGAAGCAATTGAGATGTGGTGCTACAGAAGTATGTTGAAAATTAAGTGGACTGAAAAAGTAAGGAATGAGGAGGTTCTCTACAGAATCTGCTAGGAAGGCAGTATGTGGAAAACACTGATAACAACAAGGGACAGGATGATAGTACATCTATTAAGACATCAGAGAATAACTTCCATCGTATTAGAGGGAGCGGTAGAGGGTAAAAACTGAAGGAAGACAGAGGTAGGAATACATACAGCAAGTAATTGAAAAATTAATTTTCAAAATTTTCCCTGTCAATTATATTTTCTGCTACTCTTATTCTATTTCATCAAATAAACTTATTTCATTTAAACTACTGAAAAGGAAACGTTGGTACAAGATAAAAATCCGTGCTGTCCGGCATCAAAGTAGGAGGCTGACGACTTAATAAAAAAATAGGACCTTTTCCCTGTAAACACCTATGGCCCCGAACCGGGTTCAGATTACTTACATAGCAAATGTTTTATTTATTCCTTCCGGGTAAAGCTGTCCGTCGTTGTTTAAATTGTAGTTTTATAGCTGGATTTTGTGCTACAATTTTAAATGCCAGCGGCCGTTGCTATCTTGAATATTTTCATATATCAGTTAACATTGTTTGGGTCTGTATTCTAAATACTAAGATGTGTCGTATGTGGAACTGGAAAAGGTTAAACATTTCAATAATGTTTCGACATCACTGTTTCTTAATTCACATTGCACAGATACATGTGACTGAGATTTCGTTGGACTTTGTTGTAGGCTTTCCTTCATTCGAGCGATGTTTCCTGGTGATAGAAATCTGTTCGTTTAGTTACGGCTTTTACCCTCTACAGAGCCCGTTTCGCGCCGTTTCACCACTAATTTTTGCATTGAAGACTTCGCTGCAATCCTGTCAAATCACTTCCAGTCATAAACTTTGCACAAACAATTACACACACATTATCCATGAACTGCGTTTCACGTAACACTCCACAGTTGCATTCAACTGGTTACTAAACGCGTCAGCTACTCTCATCACTCAAAAGCAACGACACAGCGAAGAACTCGGGACAGAGGACGCAGGAGATGTGCGTGAGCAGACGTGTCACAGCAATCGACGGGTGTATCGAAGCAACAGTTTACAGTATTTTCTGTTCATTAACAAAGGTCAGTTTCGCGTCAGTTTTGTAGCCAAAGTGTTTTCCAGGCTCTCACGGATGTCACTCTTCGTTATTATTGTTAAGTATGACGCACCATGTATGCTGGCACGAAACATTATATGTCTATGTAAGTCAAACATTGTCCATAGCAGGTCGCATCTGGTTGAATTCTCCAAAGTACGTTTTCAGCGTAACATTTATTTGCACTTTAATAAAGCTTATTATTTTCGAGCCGCGTACCGGCAAGCGGACTGTTTTGCGCACAAGGCGAGCGTCCATTATCTTAACGAGCCTGCTGTTGATGCAGTGAGTTTGGTAAATAAACTGGGGAGCGGCAGAAGAGTGTCTGCTCTGTGTCCACTCATAATAAACAACACGCAGCGTGGCTGTGACTAATGCGTGCACTGTATGATAACCACGTATGTGTCGACACCCGGCTGTGAGTTACGGAGAGTGCACTGAAAATAGCAGTGTGAATGAGATGATGCTGCATTAAGCGGACGCTGACATATGGCTCTGCACACATGATGGAACTAGATTTCAACACAGTGAGTTTCTCTAAGGAGACACTCTTCCAATACCGGAGTCGCAGTGACGACTTCCACGAAACAGTTTGTCACACTTTGTAAAATAGCTGCAACTACAGAGCAATGAAGTTTGCAGATCTCATTAGCATCCGTGTGATTTCTTCGTCGATGGCATACTTGTTAAGCTGTCTCACGGTACAGAATAATAACAGTTTCGGCTAACTCAACGGCCTGGTGCAAGTCTTATTTACACGCCTCTTCGGATGTACTGCTTACAGTGGAATCTAAAAAACCCGTGGTTGCTGCAGATTCTTAATATCATAGGGACGTAATAGCTAGATTAAAAAAGCATGAAATAGACCTGCTCTAACGAGGATTGGATCCCTTGACCACTTAATTTCCAAGTACACGCTTTACCACTAGATCATTACCCCTACAATGTTGAAGAGCCTCGTAGACCGAGGTGTTGTTTGAGATGAACAGCGCACCCCTAAGATATCTTAAGTCTGATCCCCAGTGACCCACAGGGAAGAGAAACTCCCAATACGAACACACAAATTTAAGTAAAACTCTGTCACACAACAGAAATGTCTTGTTATTGATGTTGTGGTCTTCAGTCCAGAGACTGGTTTGTTGCAGCTCTCAATGCTACCCTATCCTGTGCAAGCTTCTTCATCTCCGAGTAACTACTGCAATCTACATCCATCTGAATCTGTTTAGTGTATGCATGCCTTGGTCTCCCTTTACAATTTTTACCCTCCGCGCTTCCTTCCAATACTAAATTGATGATCCCTTGATGCCTCAAAACGTGTCCTATCAACCAATCCTTTCTCCTAGACAAGTTGCACAACAAATTCTCTTCTCCGCAATTCTGTTCAGTACCTCCTCATTGGTTACGTGATCTACCCATCTAATCTTCAGCATTCTTCTGTAGCACCATATTTCGAAAGCTTCTGTACTATTCTTGTCTAAACTATTGCATGTTTCACTTCCATACATGGCTACACTCCATACAAATACTTTCAGAAACGACTTCCTGACACTTCAATATATACTCTATGTTAACAAATTTCTCTTCTTTAGAAACTCTTTCCTTGCCATTACCAGTCTACATTTTATATTCTCTCTACTTCGACCATCATTAGTTACTTTGCTTCCCAAATAGCAAAACTCATCTATTACTCTAAGTGTCTCATTTCCTAATCTAATTCCGTCAGCATCACCCGGTTTAATTCGACTACATTCCATTATCGTCGATTTGTTTTTCTTGATGTTCATCTTATATCCTTCTTTCCGTGCACTGTCCATTCCGTTCAACTGGTCTCCCAGGTCCTTTGCTGTCTCTGCCAGAATTACAATGTCCTCGGCAAATCTCAAAGTTTTTATTTCTTCTCCATGGATTTTAATTCCTATGGCAAATTTTTCTTTTGTTTCCTTTGCTGCTTCTTCAGTATGCAGATTGAATAACATCGGAGATAGCTTACAACCCTGTCTCAGTCCCTTCCCAACCACTGCTTCCATTTTGTGTCCCTTGACTCTTATAACTGCCAACTGGCTTCTGTACAAACCATAAGTAGACTTTCGCTTCATTTATTTGACCCCTGCTACCTTCAGAATTTGAAAGAGAGTATTCCAGTCAACATTGTCAAACGCTTTCTCTAATTCTACAAATGCTAGAAACGTAGGTTTTCCGTTCCTTAATCTATCTACTAAGCTAAGTCTTTGTGTCAAAATTGCCTCTACGGAATACAAACTGATCTTTCCCGAGGTCGGCTTCTACCAGTTTTTCGATTCGTCTGTAAAGAATTCGTGTTAGTATTTTGCAGCCGTAACTTATTAAAGTGATTGTTCGGTAATTTTCACACTTGTCAAGACATGTTTTCTTTGGGATTGGAATTAATATATTCTTCTTGAAGTCTGAGGGTATTTCGCCTGTCTCATTCATCTTGCTCACCAGATGGTAGAGTTTTGTCAGGGCTGGCTCTCCCAAGGCTATCAGTTGTTCTAATTTTGTCTACTCCCGGGGCCTTGTTTCGACTTAGGTCTTTCAGTGTTCCGTAAAATTCTTCACGCAGTATCGTATCTCCCATCTCATCTTCATCTACGTCCTCTTCCATTTCAATAATATTGCCCTCAAATACATCGCCCTTGTGTAGATCCTCTATATCGTCCACATTTCTACCTTCCCTTCTTTGCTTAGAACTGGTTTTCTATCTAAGCTCATGATATTCAGACAAGTGGTTCTCTTTTCCCCGAAAGGTCTCTTTAATTTTCGTGTAGGCAGTATCTATCTTACCCCTAGTCATACATGCCTCTAGATCCTTAAATTAGTCCTCTAGCCTTCCCTGCTTATCCGTTTCGCACTTCATGTCGATCTCATTCTAGAGACGTTTGTATTTCGTTTTGCCTACTTAATTTACCGCATTTTTATATTTTCTCCTTTCATCAATTACATTCTGTATCTCTTCTGTTACCTAAGGATTTCTTTTGCCCCTCGTCTTTTCACCTACTTGCTCCTCTGCTGCCTTCACTGTTTCATCTCTCAAAGCTACCCATTTTTCTTCTACTGTATTTCTTACCTCCGTTCTTGTCAATCGTTACCTAATGCTCTGTCTGAAACTCTCTACAACCTCTGTTTCTTTCAGTTTATCCAGGTCCCATCTCCTTAAATGCCCACCTTTTTGTGGTTTCTCCAGTTATAATCTACAGGTCATAACCAATAGGCTGTGGTCAGAGTCAACATCTGCCCCTGGAAATGTCTTACAATTTGAAACCTGGTTCCTAAATCTCTCTTACCATTATATAATCTATCTGAAATCTTCTAGTGTCTCCAGGCCTCTCCCACGTATACAACCTTCTTTCATCATTCTTAAATCAATTGATAGCTATGATTAAGTTATGCTCTGTGCAAAATTCTACGAGGTGGCTTCCTCTTTCATTCCTTACCGCCATTGCATATTCACCTACTACTTTTCATTCTCGTCCTTTTCCTATTTTCGAATTCCATTCCCCCATGATTATTTCATAACTATTTCATCTCCCTTCACTATCTGAATAACTTCTTTTGTCTCCTCATACATTTCTTCATTCTCTTCGTCATCTGAGGAGCTAGTTGGCATATAAACTTGTACTACTGTTGCAGGCGTGGGCTTCGTGTCTATCTTGACTACAATAATGGATTTACCATGATGTTCTAATAGCTTACCCGCGCTCCTATTTCTTTATTCATTATTAAACCTACTCCTGCATTACCCCCATTTGAAGTCTTGTTCCTCCTGCCACCGAACTTCAATAATTCCCGGTGTAACTAGCTTTAACGTATCCATTTCCATTTTTAAATTTTCTAACCTATCTGCTCGATTAAGGGATGTCTTATTGAAGGAAAACTACTAGCGATGGTCCAGCCAAGCATAAATATATGGGTACAACAACATATGTGAATATGTTTACGTAGGGGCTTATCTAGACTTCAGACTAAACTATCAGTCACTAAAACAACTTGGTTTATTACCATAAAGTATCAAACAATTTAATTACACACTCAAGTATGAAAACATTTAATAACAGGACAAATGGGTTACAGCTATGAAATATAGCCTTAGCACAGGTGGATGGACACCTGAAAGCATAAATGGAACTGTATTGCAGATACGGTCACTAACTGCCAAAATGATGAATGGTTTAAGAAAAAGAACCATAAAAACAAATACAGAAACCTGTAGAATAGCCAAAGTGCGTGCTGGAAGAATGTAGCTGGTTGCAAACGTTGAAACTGTAGAATTGAACCCTGATGAAATATAATTAACCTTGCGTCCTCATCCAGCTCGCACACTGTATTCAGGTTTAATATGGAGACATCCTTCTTTACAACACCTTGGCTGCAAGTGTGTACTCATTGATCTCCCGGCAACAAGTTTACTCCATTCCATCACCGGGCAGACAGTGTCATCTCACTTAACTCATCGAAACCTGCTTGCTTCTACTGTTGGTGCTGCTGTTGTTCTTGTTGGACAACTGCAGCAGACCTTGTCAGCTCCAACAAGCAATAATTTTGTAAATACGTTAAACAAACTCCTACTCTCACGGATTTTTGTCTTGGTTAACCAACGCCTGTTTGGTGTGAAAAAGAAGGCATAGAATCCCTCCCACTGCATGACAGGTTTCTAAACCTGATCAATCAAATGTCTTACATATAAACGTATTTGGGAAGCTATCATTGTGAGCCAATCAGAATCACTTTTTCTAGAATTTTAAATGAACTTTCTTTCGTGGCATGACTACAGAGAAATGGTTGGTCACACGGCTCCACATTACTGGTGTGGTGTCCACCTTTCCGAAAAGATCCCTTTCAGCATGTCACAAAACAGAGTGTTATGGCAGAGAGGCCACACCACTTCACCTGCTGTGCTGAGATGTAGTGAATTCTGCATCTCCTACCTGCTATCAGCCCTGAATACGTTTATGACCCTCTCTGGTCCTCAGAGTAAGCCTCCATGTTGCCTAAGTCAGCTAAAAAAAGCTTATGAAGACTGAAAAAATAACAGATGGCTCTCACCATACTGAAGGGCAAGAACAGTAAAAGTAATTACGTAAGCAGTCACTGATAGTATTGAGTACAGTCTTCAGTTATGATGTAGCGATAAAGGAATGACTACATTCACTAATGGGATGTGCATATTACTTTATAAAATTAGTTGCGCGACAGTTTGAGGATAAGTTGCCACGTTATAATTGATTCAATAAATTCGTGAATGATGTCCACGTTAAAATCAACTTCTCATAGGAGAACGAGCATTATCGGCCATTCCTAGAAACATTATTTAGGAGGTCCACTAACAGGAGCACATATTTAGTTTACGTGCAGACCATCTTCTTCGGCTTTCAGTGTCATTGACAACAATGGCATGAAATAAGAAGTTCAAGAAGCTGCGTTTTGTCCTTGTTTAGTATGAAAGGGTTTTCGATTTATTAGGTCATCATCTGGTAACCACTGACTTACCTCCACAAGATACAGTAAATAAAGCCTTAAAACGAAAGATGCTATCAATGCACAGGATTTTAAGTTAAGACAGTAGGCTGCAAAGGTAAAATCCAGTGGAATGCATCAAATATATTACAGTAGATAGTGGCTCAGTATTGTACAACTGTCTTTAAGATGCTGATCTGGACAATATACAGTAAAACCATGTCTTCCTACTGTAATTTTATCAATAATAATTCTGTTTCAATATGTTTCTTATATTAGCGATTAGTGCCTATGAGATATTTGAATTGAAATATGTCTCATATAGTGACAACCATTTATCTTACAATTAACTCATTTTCTATTCCTAAGCAATACCGATTGCTGTCAAGTATTTCATACATAATTCTCGATCTGACATCCTGCTCTTGTCATAAGAAAAGATTCTGTGCATTGATAATGTCTTTGGTTTTATGTTTTGGTTTCTCGTATGCTAGAATCTCTTGCGGACGCTGGTCACTGGTTATCTAACGATGGCCTCATAAACCGAAAACAGGTTCATAATAAACAAACAGTAATGGATCAAATCTGTTTTTTTTTTCATTTAAGGCTGAAGTATGAAACTGTTCTACCAAGAAATGACGCTTGCAACGTAAGGTTCCCCTTAACGAAAGGGGCATTTACATAGATACAGCTAACTATGTGCCACTGAAAGAGAAAATAAGGTTGAGGTTTTCTTTCAATGGTCAAATGTTTCAATTGCATTTTATAGTATAATTCTCAATGAACGCAAATTAAAAAAAAAAGGTTTCACCGACTTTCGACAGACGCAGTTGGTAGTCTGTACATTACATTTGTTTATGAAACGGCGTGTGTTTTTGGTATGCTATGCACAGAACAAATAGTGAGACCAATAAAATAATGTACACTATTGGTCATTAAATTTGCTACACTAAGATGGACATTAAATAACGAAATCCTTCTTACAGAATGAAAACTACATGATTAAATTCGTAGATCGTCCGGCAGTATACAAGCTGCCAGCTAATGAAAAACTGCTATGGGTACATTTGCATCGATAGAACGTTGGAACAACTGTCCACTGAAAGACGGTCTAGGTTCTCCTTGCTATTTTATAACGTTATTGTGTGTAACGATCCGGAAGGGTGGAATTTTTCGATAACATTGTGTAATAGAGTCTCATCCAGTGTAAATTAAAAGAACTTTTTCCAACCGTCCACGAACTCACTTAGTAGTCCGAACACTACTAGTTTATGAAATGGCCTGTGATTGTGGTAAGGTACACACACATTAAACTGCAAAGCCAATAAAATTATGTAAATTATAGGCCATTAAATCTTACTTACAAAACAAAAACTTCACGACAAAATTTGTAGATGGTCCGGCCATATACGGGGTGCGAGACTTACACAAAAAACTGCCGTCTCTGGCAGCAACAATGGCTGTAATCAGACTGGGCATCTAGTCGAACTGATCTCGGCTGAGACGTACGGTACTTCATTTCATGCTGCTTCGACTCCATACCAGAGTTAATCAATTATAGTGGCTGGCGGGTAATAGCGTTCCAGTCTTGCAGTAACTGATGACCAGGTGTTTCGAAAGGGTGGGAGATTTAGAGAACGCCCTGCCCAGGCAGCAGTCGAACAATCTCCATACTAAGGTAGGTCAGGATAGCGGTCTTGCGTTATCTTGTTGAAAGATGGTGGCACAGAAATTTCGAAGATAGGGCAATGCCCACGGCCTTAACATCGACTGCTGATAAGATTATCGATTGTGTTAACCAGACGCGTTCGTGATCTGCATCCAATGGCGCGCCTATGGCGGTAGGGCCATATCACGGTGACAATCCCAACCTGCTAATGTTAGTTTTCCTCGGGGCTTCCACACGTGGGTGAGTCCATCGTGATGCAGCACACGAAACGTGACTCGTTCGAATAGACGACGAGGTGCCACACGTCTGTCCACTGCTATCTTTGTTCCACAGAACATATCTCTGAGCTGCCGCGTAAAGGGAATCGTCACCGTGCTGTCGGTCCATTATGCCTCAGTCACTGTAACGCTGTGCGTGTGGATACCAGTCTTGTTGCAGTTAGCCCCGTCTTTTGAGTCAAGGTGGTGCGATCCTGCACGGCCGAGCGAACATGTCTTCTCAGGAGGTAGTCACGTGATGCCGTTTTGATCCATCTTGGAGTTGTGGTAGCCCTCCTGAAATCTCTATTGCATATTGACAGAACAATACCGAGGTCCCAACCAATGAGAGCAACAACATCGCGGAACGATGTTACTATCTACCACTACTGAATTGCAGCAGGAGTTGATAGACATTCCTCCTTATTACGTGAAGCAACGTCTCGCAAGTAACTAACATTTAGATGTGTTTTCTGAGTGGAAAACTGTTTCGTAGCCTCATATACACAATGTAGATGGCATTGCTCCTGGCATTCTGTGTGCTTGCGTTGAAATCTACTTATTAGCTTACCTAAATAAGCAGCCCACTTCATGCCAGTATCTCGTCTGTTGCATGATAATTTCATGTTCATGCAGTTTTAATGGCAATCTGTCTATTACAGAGTACTTGCAACACAAGCTTTTGAAACCACACGTGAAGTTAACGTTATCAGAGTACATAAATACTGTGGTCATGACAGAAATTTTAGAAAGACACATGTTCCAACCAAATAATGAAACATTTACTGAAGCAAAACAGGGCAGTCATCAGAGATATCTAAGAAACGAACTTCAACAGACATAGTGACTATATACTACAGGCCTGGTAACTACAGGGTTGGTGAGAATTCCTATTATAAACTATTTACAGCTTTTTTTAATTCGAGTACTTAGATAATTTTCATGAAGCAAAGAAATTTAGTTCCTTACAGTGATGGAATTGTTATATATTGCTAACTTCAACATAAGCACCACCATTATCTACCAGTTTTCGTAATTAGATGTGGATGTTTGCAACAGACTTCTGCAGAACACTGCAGTAGATTCCAAGGAACTTGGCAAATTCACTTCTCCAGTTCATAAAAAAGTTTTTAGTTTAGTGCAAAAAACTTCCTTTTTCGCTCACTTCTAAAGGAAAAAATTGTAGGGCGTTAAGTCAGAACTCTTTGGTGCTCATTCAAGGGGGTTCATGACGCCCCAGTCAGCGTCCTAGATAACGGGTGTCGAGCCACGTGCGGACAGTACATGCGAAGTGAGGCGAGGCCCCATCTTGTATAAAGATGAGGTTAATGTAATCATTCCATTTCCATACGACACTGTGAACATAATTTTCAAGTATATTAAGGTGCCGTACTGCATTCATTGCGTCCCGAATGAGATACAGACCCGGACCTTCTGTGGATGTCACGAAGCACTACACTGTGACCTTTGGGTGACGTTGACTTTCTTCAGCAACTACCCTCGGATCCCCTGTTACCCAACAATAACAATTTTCCCCGCTAACAAAACCCTCCAGTATTATACACGGAATCATCTCATCGCAAGATATTACTGAAAATATCGGACCAGTCTTCATACCATGCAAGCGTCATCTCTCCACACTCCAACCGATGACCTGGTCTTTCTGTAATAATTCCTCGCAGTATTTTGGTTCCCATGTACTAAAATTCCACTCATTCTTGAAAGCAGCCCGGATTGTGTGTGGAGTTAAATCACTTTCGCGAGGCGACTATCTTAGTGATTTCTGAGAACTTCGAGTGAACTTTCCCTGAATCAGATGCATATTTTCCTCCGTCCTGGATGTTGAGGGTCGGCCGTTTCTTCTAACATCTGATGCAGAAACTCTGTCCATTAGCTTCGAGTGGCAATTCCTTGTGGTCTTTTTATTTGCTTAGGCACGAGATCATTTCACGTATTTGTAACACGGATCGCCATACTTCGTACTGGAATACCAGCTGAGGCTATTCACGCAAGGTTACACGTTTCCCCCTGGTCAGCCATTGGTATCTGCAAAACTCACATCATATATAATCTAATAAATTCTAGCATTTCAAGGAACAATTTAAATAATTATGAACAATTTTCAATAGCGAGTTGAGTCTTGCCCTCCCTGAAGGATGTTGCGACTGGTTTTGAATACTAACAGCTTTCAGGGAGACGCCTGGGCTGTACAGTGAGAGCACTACGTTGAAACACTTCCCCGCCTTGTGCTGGCCCAAATTTTATCATCTATCCTTCTTCGGATGAAACAAGGGAGTAATCTCCTTTGGTCTGTAATGTGACACAGGCTTTCCACAGTGCCCAGACCCCTGGAAAGTTCCCAGCAGGAGATCGAAACATCAGTTTGAAGAAATAATGGATGACGCTGCTTAATTACTCAGAAAATTTCACTTTCACTATTTTGAATACATCACTCGTCATTCTGAAAAATCGTTCTCATTTTAAAGATGTGTGTTCTTACTACCGCCTGGTCTCCAAATTTTAAACGGAACGCTTCAAATATCTACATCAAAATTCAAATTATAAGAAAAATCTATCACATTTCCCACTTCTCTTTAAAAATACATATACTTTAGGAGAGAGATTTCGTGAACAGTCCTCAATGATACCTGTTACCAGGAACTATGTGTGTAAAGGTGAAACTGAGGAATTTCCTAAAGATCTGAAGCCATGTATCGAAAGATGAAAACGTAAATATGAAATTGAAAAAATTTCCAAATGGGCTGAAACCATGTATCGAATGGGGGACTCTGGCTGAACACAAACCCCATACGCTGTGCTGTAGGCTGGAAGTTTCATTCTCGGTGAAATTCTGTTGGCAGCATACTCAGTATACAATAATTGTTTCCATCAATCGCTTGTAACTTCTTTAAACTGTACACTCAAAAATTTAGGAATTCGCCCAAAGACTGTGATCTACCACTTTCATTCTCGCCTACATTTCCTCCAGAAATTGTTCTTGCATAAAGAGCACAGAATTCTGATTTGGCAGTTAAACAGTTATATTTATCAACACGCACTTATCACATACCATCTTACTGTCATAATGAACTGATACTCCTTCAGCAACGTTAAAAGAAACTGACACGCTGTCTATTAAAAGGAAACATGTCCAGAATTTTCAAAATTCGTTTTCCTGCATCAAAGAAATCCAATTGTTAGGCATCGTTCACTGCAGATACGGAACTTATACACAGTCAATAAACCGGCTTTAGCAACTGCTTACAGCAGAAGGCAACGCCGACGATAGCGATTTTGGCAAAGCTAAGAGGAAACTTTGAAAACAGGAACGATATTACATTGTTAGTGAGGTGACAGACATCATACTGGATTCTTTACAGGAGAAAGACAAATTTATTTTGGTTCTCATGCAAACATAAGACTTTGGAGATTACAACAATTTTTGACCAGAATTATGCAAAAAGCGTTGCCTCAGTAATGATTCTAAGGGAAAAAGTGCACCAAAGGAGCAAAAGATATCTTTCCACTATCAAATTATCATGAATTTAGTTTCAGCAAAGACAGACCACTGGTTGCTAAGTGTAAGGTAAACATTAATGGCCTGAGAGCTGGTAGCTTTTGCTTAAAGAATATTCAGATGAATCTAGAGCTTCCAAAGAAACTGACCTACAAAGCCAAACAATCCATAAACAACTTAAAACTGGATGATATTATAGACTTTTAATTTACACTCCAGAAGAAAAGGTGCGTTTATGGATCTACGCTGCAAAAAGGGAACATGTCCTCCTGGTAAAAAATTGAAGCAGAATAAAAATTACTTAATCTAAACGATCGTATAATCACATACTTTTAGAAAAATAATACAAATTTGCTTTAGAGATTTTGCATTATGCAGTTGTTTGTCTCTACCGTAAAGTTTGCAAAAGCAGATTTGCTTCCGTTCTGCAGTTAACTGTTCAACTATTAGTGAGATTGCTCAGAGTTCAGGATATAGTACTAGAACATAAACCAGAAGAATGGATAAAGTCCATCTAACCATATACATAGCCCTCATCTCAGTCATACACGAGCCAACTCACACAAAATGTGCATAGTGGACAATGAGATCTTGTACGTAATCTACATCTGCGACTACTCTTACTCTTCCCAAGCCACTGCAGAAAGTAAATACCAATATTATTGATTTTCTTTCATATTCCATTCGTGTACTCAGCGAGGGAGAATCATTATGGCTCTGTATGTGACCTAATCTCTTTTATCGTATACTCATAACCTCTACGCGAGATACTTGACAGTGGCAGAAAAATGATAGGTCAGTCTCCTTCGGACACAAGTTCCTTAAATTTACCCAACAGGGTTTCACGAAAAAAGTACGTCGTCTCTATTCCTGACCAATTCTGTTAAACATTCGGGCAGGACATACCAACTTTTTACGACCGTAGCAGTGCAACTCTTAATTTGTTCGACGTTTGTTGTCACACCTACCAGAACTCCATTCACTTCAACAACGGCATCAGTCACACTAAGGTTTTAAATACGATTTCCTTTGCAGGTGAGCTGCATTTTCTGGACCCCTTCCAGCAAATCTGCCTTCCGTTTACCTTCCCTAACAATGATTATATGTTATCGTCCCATTTCGTATCGCTTATTAGTATTGTGACCTTGATACTTATCGTACTATGTGATGTGTTTAATATATTCTCCACTAACCTTCTAATTTAATACTATCGCCTTCTTCTCCTGTGCTATAGGCTTTGACCCATTTAAAGAGAGCTGCCATTGACTGCAAAAATTGGAAATTTGGTCCCAGTCTTTCTGGAATTCCTCACGGCCGACAAACGACGATACTTTTTTGTTGACAACAGCATTTTCATCGGACAATCTTATAACGCTGCTGGTCCTACATGATAAATCGTTTATATATGTTGAAAACTTTAGAAGTCCTATTCCACTTGCTTGGGACGCACTGTATGTTACTTCCTTTCAGTGGGACATTAGCTGACTAGGATAACATATCAGGATTTGTTAGTCAAATATTCCTCAAGTTAATATTTTCAAAGGTATTCCTCATGATTGCATTTTGGGTAGTAATTGACCATGTGGTAAAGTGTCAAAAGCCTTTTAGAGATCTACGAAAATGGAATCTACCTGTTAACCTGCATCTGCTGTTTGCAGTATATCCTACACTAACCTTTTCCCCAAGGCTTCACCCACGTATGTGTTTGATACCTACCTTGAACACATACCCTCTCTAACTCTCTCCATCCACCTCTTCTTCCCTCTGCCTGCCCACCTCATCCTCCCACCTTTGTCTATTTCTTCCCCCCCCCCCCCCCCCACTATGTTCTTCAAATCGTCCTTGTCCTCACTTTGAGCATTTTCTCACCTCCTCTCTTTGACAAAATTCTTTCCCTTGCTCTGATCATATCTTCCTCCTCCTCTTCCTTTGCATCTCCATTTCCCTCACTTCTTGTCCCATCTGCCAGCCACCTGTCTTCACCTTCCACCTGCCTCTGTCTGCCCATTTTCTCCTCCCCAGCATTCTACCACATCCTCTACCCACCTCAACCGGTCCCCCGAAATGCTCATGAGCATGTGTAGGCCCTGCAGTACAGTTAAAAAAAATTGCTGGTAATACTCCCACAACATGCCTGTCATGAAATGCTGGCTACACATCAGGGGCTTAAAATCATTTATTTGCCCCTGAAGTTCTGGTCGCCACGCAAAGCAGGTTGACTAAGCACAAATTAACTGTCATGCAGGAAAGCCTACATGTCAGTGCCCTGAAAACTGTGTCTGCCCACAACAAGTAGACTGGTCTGAAAAGCAGGTTGACCTGGCAGGATCCAACTGTTCCCCCATAACATGCTGTCATCCAAGCCAGCCTACACACTAGGGACTAGAAAAGCATGTGCTTGTGCATATCCCCACTACTATTGGAGCTGGTCTTTGGGTGTAAATTTCAGACACACAAATATACATACACTCTGCTTTATGTATATAACGGATGAATGAAGCAAGCTGAGCTTCACACAATTTTTTTCTTTTTCATTTTGAAATCCTTGCTGAGTCTCTGAAAGGAGGTTGATTTTCCAAAGGAATGTCAAAGTTTCTGAGCTTGAAACATGCACTACTATCCTGCAACAACGGACATTAGCAAAATTGAAAACTAATTTACTATGTCTGATCTTTCACCCATTTTTTGTAAAGAAAAGTGACCTATGCACATTACCACCCACATGAAAATATTGTCTGTGTGTAGAAATCGTGATGGAAGTGGCAAAGTTACCGATGAGAGACAGCTGTATTATTGGCTCCCAGTAGTGTTGTTGTTCTCTTCAAAACGAAGAATGAATGATTTCAAGCAGCTCTCCACGAGAATCAACGAATGGGAGAGTAGTGTACTGAGCACATGCCCCACCATAATACATCCATTGACACCATTGGCAGAGATGGCACAGCAGTCGGTCGGGTCTGATTGGCTTTCCTAAAGCCAGAATGCAGAACCTTACCTTACCCCTACATGATAGTCTATTCTGTGCAAGCCTCTACGTTTCTTCATAATTTTCGCAACCTACATAAGTTGTATCTGTGTACTGTATTCAAGCATTGACACTTCCCCCTTATACAAAGTTTACCATCCACGCTTCCCTCCAGTTAAACTAATTATTGTTTTAATGCCTCATAATGTGTCCAGCTAACCAATGCCTCCTTTTAGTAACGTTATTCCATAAATTTCTTTCCTGCCAAATTCGACTCAGTTTTTATGTGATCTAATCTTAAGCATTCTAAGCACAACATTTCAAAAGATTCCGTTCTCTGCTTCTCTTAACTGCTAATCATCCACATTTCACTTTCCTACAAGGCTACAATGCATGTATACCTTTCTTGCTATTGAGAGTCTGCATTTTATATCCTCTCTATTCCGGCAATCATCGGTTTTTTTACTCCACAAATAGAAAAACTCATCTACTACTTTTAATTTCTAATTTAATGATCTAACGGGCTCATTTAATGTAGTTAATCTCCATTACCCCTGTTTTAATTTTGTTGATGTTCATTTTACAACCTCTTTTGAAGACACTATATCCATTCTGTTCAAATGTTCTTCTGAATACTTTGCTGTGATAGAACTACAATATCATCAGCAAACCATGAAGTTGTTATTTCTTCGACTTTCAACTTCCAAATTTCTCCTTGTCTCCCTTTACTGCTTACTCGGTATTTAGACCGAATAACGTCAGAGACTACTATTTTTCACACCTCCCATCTCAATTGCTTCTTCCCTTTCACAACCTTCGAAGGATTCGAACCTGCGACCCTAGCGGTCGCGTGGTTCCAGACTGTAGCGCCTAGAACCGCTCGGCCACACCGGCCGGCTATCTTCAGAATTCCAGAGCGTATTCCATTTAATATTGTCAAAAGCCTTCGCTGAAGCTAGAGATGCTGCAACATAGATTTTCCTTTCTTTAACACATCTTCTAAGATAATTTAACACCTACCTGTTTTTTTATACTGTTGTAAATAATTCCTGTGACTATTTTACTATTATGACTTATTAAACTGATTGTTCGCTAGTATTCGCGTCTGTCAGCACCTGTCTTCTTTAGAATTGTAATGATTACATTCTTCCTGATATTCGAGATTGTTTCCCGTAACCCAAATATCTCGGAAATAGGTGGAATAATTTTGCCACGCCTGGCACTCCCAAGCATAACAGCAATTTTAACGGAGTGCCGTCAATTCCACAGGCCTTGCTGCCACTTAGGTCTTTCAGCCCTGTATCAAATTCTTCTGGAAATATCATATCTCCCTCTAATTTCCTTACTTGCCCTTTTCTTCCTATATCATTGTCGCCAAGTTTGTTTATCTCTACACATTCCTTTCACCTTTCAGCTTCTCGTTCTTCTCATTTTATTGGTTTGCCATCTGATTTCTCGATATTCATACAGCTACTTCTGTTTTCTCCAAAGACATCCCAGTAGCCGGCAGCTATCTTTCTTCTAGTTATGCATGATTCTATAGTCTAGCATTTGCCCACTGGCCAATCCTGCTTAAACATTTTGCTCTTCTGTCAACCACATTTTGAGACGTTTGCATACTCTTTCGCCTTGTGCATGTGCTTCATTTTCCTATTCTTTCGTTATTTAAATTCAATGTTTGTCTACATTCACCAACCCGTTTTTCATCTCTTCCTTTCCCCAATCTCAAATTTCAGTCATGCATCAAGATTAAGGTTTCGTCTCAGTAACTATATGAACAGTTTCCTTTATTTCATCATGCATTTTATTTTTCATCGTCTGTAGAGCTAGTTGGTAGTGCCAGTACAGAAAGGCCCTACTGGGTAATCCTACAAGGCCAGACGAGTCATACAACCAGACTGTTGCCTCTGCAGCTACTGAAAAGTTTGCTGGCTCCCTTCAGGAGCTACAGTTTAGTGTGGCCTCCTCTCAGATGCACTTCTGTTGCAGTTGCACCCATGACACACCTATCTTTATCGTTGACACACGAAAGCCCGGTAGTTTAACAGAAACCTGGCGGCTGCGTATTTTGTGACGGCGAGTTTCAACGCTTTCCACATATATAATTCAAAATCGGCCATTAGACGCCATGAGAAACTGAGATATGGCGATGCACCCATTGTCTAGGGTTAGAGTCTTTGATTATTAATCAAAACGTCCTCACTCCGGGCTTCTAACTACACCACTGCTTAAACTGTGAATAAAAATCATCAGAAATGGAGGTCGAAGACTTCACTCTCATTATGTCAAAGGCCTCGTGTCCTTGGGATGGGAAACTGCGCCTAAAGGCGGAAGAATTGGCAATGATGGGCATGAGATTATAAAAGCAATGCATTAAAGACACATAACGTGTATCCACGTGACATGTGGTATGTAATTGAAAAAGTGTCATGATGATATCTTCACCTGCAGAATATTCCGGAATAGACCCCCTTTCGGATTTACGGGAGAGGACAGACAAGGGGGACGCCACCATGAGATAAAAAATTGAAAGACCAGCGAAAGGATGACGTTCTATTAGTCGGGGTATGAATGTCAGAAGCTTGAACGTGATAGAGAAGCTAGAAAATTTGAGAAGGTAAATGCAAAGGCACGATCTAGATGTAGTGGAGTTCAGTAAAATAAAATGGCAAGACGACAATGAATTGTGGTTAGACGACGACAGAATAACATAAACAGCAGCAGAAAATGGTATAACGTGAGTAGAGTTAGTTATGAATAGGAGGGTAGGACTGAGTTAGTGTGAACAGTTAAGTGATAGGGTTGTTCTCATCAGAATCGGCAGTAAACGAATACCGACAATAATAGTTTAGTTATACATGTCCATGACGGAAGCAGAAGATGGAGAACAGGAGAAAGTATATGAGGATACTTAACAGGTAATACATTACGTAAACAGAAATGAAAATCCAATATTCATGGGGGATTGGAACGTGGTTGTAGGGGAAGGAGTGGCAAAATGGTTCAAATGGCTCTGAGCACTATGGGACTCAACTGCTGTGGTCATCAGTCCCCTAGAACTTAGAACTACTTAAATCTAACTAACCTAAGGACATCACACACATCCATGCCCGAGGCAGGATTCGAACCTGCGACCGTAGCAGTCGCACGGTTCCGGACTGCGCGCCTAGAACCGCGAGACCACCGCGGCCGGCGGGAAGGAGTGGATTAAGGGATTAGGGAAGAATATGGGCTTGATTGTAGGAATGAGAGAGGAGAAAGACTTACTGAATCCTAAAATAAGTTTCAGGTGGTGATAGCGAAAATACTATTCAAAAATCACAAGTGGAAGATGTATACTTGGAAAAAAACAGAGAAATAAAAGATTTCATTTAGTTTACATCATGGTCTCTCAGATCTTCCGAAATCAGATACTGGATTGCAAATCCCACTCTGGAGCAAATATAGATTCACATCACAATTTGGTAATAATGAAGAGCAGACTGAAGTTTGAGAGACTAGTCAGAAAGAATCAATGCGCAAAGAAGTGGGAACGAAAGAACTAAGGAATGAACAGATACTCCAGAAGTTCTCTGAGGCTGTTAGATATTGCCAGCCGGCCGGTATGACCGAGCGGTTCTAGGCTCTTCAGTTTGGAACCGCGCGACCGCTACGGTCGCAGGTTCGAATCCTGGCTCGGGCATGAATGTGTGTAATGTCCTTACGTTAGTTAAGTTTAAGTAGTTTTAGGTGACCGATGACCTCAGATGTTAAGTCCCATAGCACAGAGCCAGATATTGGATGATGAATAGCTCGGAAGGCATTCCAGTTGAAGAGGAATAGACATCTCTAAAAAGGACAACCCCAGAGGTTGGAGAGAAAAACGTTGTTACAAGGAAGGTAACTCCGTAACACTCAATGTGTATTGCAATTATTCTTCACCGCCCCAGAGGGTACCTTATCATTGAAATTCTTTTACCCTGAATTTTAATCCCACTACTGAGCCTTCCTTTTCTTTCCGTCATTGATTCTTCGTTGCGGAGACGGAAGAGGTAGATGTGGCTTCCAAAACTACAATCGTCGCATCGTGCCTGCTACTTCATAAACAAAGACTAAATCTTCTCTCAACTACATGCCATTAGGTTCCAAAATTCCCTTCTTTTATAAGAACATCCAAAGGTCTTTTCCTACGCATAGAAAACTAAATGTGACAAAAAAATATTAATGGAAATGAAAAGCGTAGCAGTCTCTTTAGAATTATTTCCTTGTAAAAGAAGCCGAAATCTTGAACACGTTTCGTTACGTAACACAGAGGAAAGTTATAGAACAATTTCTCCGGAACAGAAATTATCTTCTCCAGCCACAGACATGAAGCGTGCATTCACTATGTTCCAGTGTATTGACCGCGGCTTTTACTCGGAGTTTTAGAGAAAGTTCTTCATCAACAGCAGACTCTGTTATTTCCCGAACCCTTCGTCGTTCGAAGTTTGAGAAAAGCTGTTGCACCCTTAAAATTATGCAGGGACAAACATTTTAACTTACCCCCTTCTTGCCGAACGGTGTTGTTTCTCAGCTGCTCCACCGTGAATGTTAATCAAGCTTCGGCTCCAGAAATATAAACCGAATTTCTGCTATCCGTAAATACAACGATCATACTAGTAGGGTTTGTTTTGCTTATCACAGACACCCACTGTTTGTATCCTGAGACCAAAATAGTCTACTACAGTTTCCGTGTCCGCAGCTCGTGGTCGTGCGGTAGCATTCTCGCTTCCCGCGCCCGGGTTCCCGGGTTCGATTCCCGGCGGGGTCAGGGATTTTCTCTTCCTCGTGATGACTAGGTGTTGTGTGATGTCCTTAGGTTAGTTAGGCTTAAGTAGTTCTAAGTTCTAGGGGACTGATGACCATAGATGTTAAGTCCCATAGTGCTCAGAGCCACTACAGTTTCCGTGGTGCTGACAGTCAATGACTAGCAGCGTTGACACCATTCTACCACAGAATGGTTAGATGTTAACGTAGTAGTCCAATAGGGTTAAACCTAAAAATTAGACAAATCGGAAATAATTGCTAAAAAAGGTGGCCCAATATGACTATCCTAGGTTTTCGCCCTCGGAAGAGTTGTGGAAAAGTGGTGGGGGGAGGGCATAAACGTACCCGAAAAAGGGGTATTTTTCCGGTTTTGTGATTATATCTCCTAAATTACTCGCAATATCCAAAATATAGTGAAATTAAAAATTATAGACGGGACCAATTTTACATGTTCATGAATTTTTTTTAACCACTCTTTTTTGGTAATATCGTTGAAACTAACCCATCTATCAATAAAGTGGTTCATACAAACGTTATAGAGGAATAAATTCTGCGTCTGATGAGACCAAAAGTGAAATGGATCTCCCGTTTCTGTACGGCTAAGTTTGGACTGTCGTTGCTATGCATGTAAGGTTCTTCACATTTACAAATCTAGGTCGCTAGATCAGTTTTATGCAGAGAACTCAAATATAAGATTATAATGAGTAAAGATTGAGAAAAAAAATTTAAAAACTGTTCAAAGTCAGGGGTAAATTCCGTGACAAGAAATTTAAGGTCAGCTTTGAATCCCTTATTAAATGGCAAAGCGTTTTTGCACCTTGTTATTCTGCCTTTGTGTATATGTTCTGTCTGGCAAGCCAGTGTAATAATGACGAAAGTGTATCTTTTGTAATGCCTAAGGTAATAGTCCAGAAAGTTACCGTTAAAAAATCAGAACCCTACATTTGACCAAATTTGGAGGCAAATATATTTATATAGGTCACCTCTGATTTTAATTTAAAATTCACCATTTGGAAGAGCAGCTTTTGCTTCACTAGAACATTGTGCATAACGAGTGTAGTTTAAAAAGACACTACAGCGGAAGTGCGACAAGTGTGGTGTTCGATGGCTACCCAGAAGACCTGCCCACCAAGACCATCAAATATGCTGAGCGCCTCCGCCGAAGCAAAAGACACACTTCTGAGGTCATCTTTACCGAGTTAATGATGGTGACTATGACTCAGGGTCAATTCCTTTTCAATGACAGAAATAAAGCACGTCTCATTTGCTTGCTTATTTCGAGGCTTGAAGATGAAGGCCTCTCAGTAAAGCAAGCTAATGAAGACGCAGACCACCCAATTGTTGTCACAGCGCTTGAGGTATCACAGGAACATGAGGAGGTTGTGGTTGTTGGTGAGGATACGGACCTTCTCATCATGCTCTGTGCCCTAGCCACACCATTAGCAAATATATATATCTTGAAACCTGGAAGAGGAACTACCTCATCAAAAGTATTTGGTTCCAGCAGTTTCAAACTGGCGGCAAACAACATCAGAAGGCCACTCATATTTCTCCACGCCATAAGTGGATGTGACACAACTGCAGCACTCTTCGGTCAGGGCAACAAGAAGGTGGTCAATCTACTGGTCAAAAATAAATGTATTCTGGAAGATATCAAACCTTTCTTAGAGCATGACATTCCAGCTGAAGCTATTGTCGAAGCTGGCCTCCGATTTTTAACAACCCTCTATGAAGGTACGGCAGGAGACACTTAAGACAAATTGCGATTCGGCCTGTTTTCCAAAGCGATTGTGAAATCCAGATTCACCCTAGCATCCTTACCACCAACGTCGGAAGCAGCTCGTCAGCATTGCTTGAGGACCTACTTACAAGTACAAATGTGGGTAGGACACCAGATGGATCCGCTCCTCTGGAGATGGCAGGCTTCAGAGTTTGGTCTTGGCCTCGTTCCTACCTCCAAAGAACCAGCTCCACAGTCTCTTCTCTCAACAACTTCCTGCAAGTGCAAGTGCACTTCCTGCAAGTGCAACAATGGCTGTGCAAGTAGTTGTGGGTGTCGGAAGGCTGGTATTAAGTGCTCATTAATTTGTGTCAACTGCAAGGGGAACTCATGCACTAACTCCTTCCAACTAGATGAAACTGACGAACCAGATGTTGACGAAGACCTGGACTGTACATATGAGGTGACGAAAATTGCTGACTTTGAGGAGCCGAGTGACGGGGCGTCGGACTCGGAAATTACAGAGTTTGAGGAGCCGAGTGGTGCGATGACAGTCAAACGTCGACGTATGTGAAATTTCTTTACATACCTACTTTTACCTTTTTCATCTCATATTTATGTAAAATTTTGTAAATACGAAATATAATAACCACTACTTAATTTGAAGGATTGTCTGTCTCTTCCTGCCTCCTTCATATAAGACGAATGGGTATCATTATATTATATCAAGGGGTAAGAACGGAGACAACGTATCTGACAAGAGACAAATTTTACAGGGGAGCTAAAAGCACACCATTTTAGTAAAAATTTTGATTGCTTTGATTTTTTTTTATTTCGAGCATAATCATTTATTACTCTCAGGTTGTGCATTGTCGTTTTTTCTTCATTTTGTTATAATATATATATCTTTCACTTAGAAGTTTTTTTGAGTCAGGGCTTTTTCTGACATATGTCAGATACGAGGTCTCAGTTCTTAACACTCGATATATGAAAAACTTTTTAATATTATTTTTCAAATTTAACAAAAGTTTAATATTTTATTCCATTACTATATTAAATAAGTACAAGAAAATGGGTTGCTACAGTTCTGTATTTAAAAGAGTGTACATAAGAATTACTGAAGGACTACATTTGAGAATGTCTTCATTGATGATGAGAAATGGTGCAACTTTAATGAGGAGCTCTACACAAATGGGTGGTCCAATAAATTCACTTTTGGTTTCATCGAATGCAGAATTTATCCCTCGATATCATTTTTATGAACGACATTACTGATAGGAAGGTTAGTTTCAACCATATTACCAAAAAAAACAGAGGTTAAGACGATAATTTTTCATGAACATGTAAAATTGGTCCAATTTTGAAGAGCACTAGTATGGAAACGGGAGGTCCAAAAAATATTCGAATGGTCTCATTCAATGCAGACGTTCATGCCCTACAATTTTTAATTCCGCGATGTTTTCGATATTGTGAGTCACTTACGAGATATAATAAAAAAACCGAAAAAATACCCCTTTTTCGGGTACATGTTCCCCCCACCACTTTTCCACAACTCCTCCGAGGGGGAAAACCTAGGACAGTCATACTGGGACACAAACGAAGTCATTAAATTGAACGCTAATTCTACTGGACTACAGAGCATTTTACGAGTGCTTCCTGAACACCAAGACGAATAATGATATACCATGAATTTAGTGGGTGTGTATATGCCTGAAGTCACTATTAGTCATTTCAGGGAGGAATTCTGTCTTATCTGAAGGGAGTCAGGGAATCCACATAAAGCTGGTTATGGATAGTGTGAGAACTCCATTTCTCGCGAATATAAATCCAATACCGTAACTACTGCTCAACCACGCTCGGTTCCTGTCAGTAGTGGTTCAGTCCATCATTAACAAGCTAACGGGTGCAGTATAGCATTTTACCACCAGATTCAGACATACGTACGAAAAAATATATAGAAATATTTATATAGTTACATGCTCGCCGTTCGCAATTTTTATCTGTAAAAGCAAAATGCTGGAATTCGGCAGGGGCAAGACCGTTGTGGATTATCATTCTACGATATTGCCACTATCGGTACTATGAATTTCATGAAGATATGGGATCGATGTGGTCTGGACGGCCGTACTCAACGCTGTGCGAGATTACAGCCCCATGAGTCTAGCGCCATAGAGGACTGACATACTGTTCGCTTGGCCATAGAGAATCTAACAGTCACCTCAAGTACCATGTGTTATACGACTCTGGGGGGACAATAAGCTGAACAATCCAATAGACTATCAGTTCGTGCAGTTAGTGACTAATGTACACTGAGGTGACAAAAGTTATTGGGTAGTGATGCGTACATATATCGATCGCGGGAGTTTCGCGTACACAAGGTCTAAAAAGACGGTGCAGTGACAGATCTGTCTTTTGTACTCGGGAGATTCATGTGAAAAGGCTTGACGTTGAACAAAGAATGGTACTTGGAGCAAGTCGCATAGGACATTCGATTTCAGAAATCATTAGGAAATTCATTAATCCGAGATCCACAATGTCAAGGCTGTACCGAGAATACCAAATTTTAGGCATTACCTCGACCGACAACATCGGCATTTGCGTAGACTTGTCAATGCTAATAGAAAAGGAACAATGCATGAAATACCCGCAGAAATCAATGTGAGAAATGTGACGAACGTATCCGTTAGGACAATGTTTCATGGGAGGGAGGGAATGATAATGGACTATGCCAGTAGACAACCGACTCGAATGCCTTTGCTAACAGCACGATATCGTCTGCAGCGCTTTTCCTGGGCTGCTGACCATATCGGTTGCTCCCTAGACGACTGGAAAATCATGGCCTGGTCAGAAGAGGCCTGATTTCAGTTGGTAAGAGTCGATGGTAGAATCAGAGTGTGACGCCAACACCGCAAAGCCATGGACCCAAATTGTCAACAAGTCACTGTGCAAGTTGGAGGCGGATCTGCAATCTTGTAAGTGTCTTTACATGGAATGGGCTTGGTTCTTTGGTCCAACTGAACCGATCATTGACTGGAAATGGTTACATTCGGCTACTTAGACACCATTTGGAGCCATTCCTGGACTTCATGTTTCCGAGCTACGATGGAATTTTTATGGCTGACAATGAGCCATGTCACAAGGCCACAGTTGTTCGCGATTGTTTTGAAGAATTTGAGGACAGTTCTGGCAAAGGATGGGCCATCCAGATCGACCGACATGAATCCCATCGAAAATTTATCGGACATAACCGAGAGGTCAGTTCGTGCACAAAATCCTGCACCGGCAACAGTTTCGCAATTATGGACGGCTATAGAGGCAGCATGGTCCAATATTTCTGCAGGGGTCTTCCATAGACTTGTTTAGTCCATGCTACGTCTAGTTTCTGCAATACGACGGGCAAAAGGAGGTCCGACACGATATTACGAGGTCTCCAATCACTTTTGCCACCTCAGTCTATAAAGCAATGTTGTTGCACCTGACATTAATTGTGTACTTGACGCGAAGGTATTTTCCTTTTGCCTGATATAACGGAATTCGTGACATAGAGATGATCGCTTGACCGAAACTGGCGGTTCATAAATAGAGATACATTACTATACCTTTGGGTGGTTTCGTGGTGCGTTCTTTTTGTACAGTGATGCTCAGCGTTACTGTAAGCATAAAATAAAAAGTAAGTTACTTTGTCAGTGTATTGGGTAGTTAGCATAGATATCACTCTAATGGTAACTTGTTTTCTTCGAATCTTTAAACTGTTAGTCAGCGTCTGCATTATTTTGTAGAAAGTGTAGTTGTTGGTTAGTAATGATGTTTCTTTATTTAGTTAGTTTCAGATGAGAAATTGTTTTCAAAAAGCATCTCCTACCACTTGTATTTAATATTTGTATTTAATGTTATATAATAATTTGTGTGCAGTGAAAATTGTTGTGAGGTGATGTTAGGTGCAGTGTATTTGGCTGAGAGTATTAATATAAAAGATTCTACCATGGATTTAGTTCTCAGTACTGTTGCCACACGTATTTTCTGTTTTGCTTTCAACATGTCTTTCCACTTGCTAATAGAAGAGTTTTCGAGTACACAGAACTTAGAACTGCTTAAGCCTAACTAACCTAAGGACATCACACACATCCATGCCCAAGGCAGGATTCGAACCTGCGATCGTAGCGGTCGCGGGGTTCCAAACTGAAGCGCCTAGAACCGCTCGGCCACAACGGCCGGCCCCCACGCTTAGTGGTTCCTTCGACCATCTCGTTTAGCTCTACAAAAAAGGGGACACGAAATATTTAACTAATTTGAAATACGAGAACAGATTCGGACTATAAAGGAGATGACAAAACAAATGACATGCATAATTAATGGACTGTTGAGTTTGATAGCCAAATTTCACCCTCAAAACTAATTTTCCCGTCGAATCTGAACCGACTTACGTGTTGCCAAGGAAACGAACGACATTATGGGAAGGTCTGCAAAATTTTTAGATTTCTGGAAATCAATGTTGTAAAATAGTCCGGTGGAAAGGAGACAGGAGCCGTTGAGCTCAAACTCCCTTCGCAGACACTCTTCCGTGGAGGCAGACGTTATTTTTGTCGGTGGCGCTGGTCTAGTGCCACTTAAGAATATGCAACCTATACGACAGGGGTCTCACCCCGCCTCTCTGCCTACAGCCCCACAACAGGGACAGCACTGAGTCTTCGGTCAAGCTGACTGTATGGAACAAGTTTTCTTTTTTTTTTTTCGTATTAGCCACCTAGGTAGCAGGGTGAGATACACAGGGTCCGGAGGTCACACTGTGCACACTCTGAAGCAATCTATTCGCGTTCTGTTTGCTTCGGTACAAAGGGAAGATGGGGTGAACATAAATTTACTGAAGTTCTTTCACTCACAATTGGTATAAATCTATGGTTTGCTCCACAAATTTCTGAGTATTGACCGAAAAATAGTCCAGGCCGATTTATTGTAAATGTTCTTTGATATAGTCGACCAGGTGTGGCATCGTCGCTCGCCATCATACTGTTAGTTACAACATGTTCCTTGGCCTTATTCCTTTGAAGCCAGCCATGTGCAGTATACTCAAAATAGACATCTGGTAACATTTTAAGAAGATGCGCGCTATGGTCACAATCGCAGTAACGGTACGCACTCACATCTGTTTATACGGGCAGTCCAATTGCATCTCAAAGCATCTGTGTAAGCAACACGCCCGAACGCCCGCACACTCCGTTTCCCATTTCTATTTTGGTCGTGGCTAATTAGGTATTTGATTATTTCAGTCTGATCGGTTCTCCGTCAGTGCGTCAAGTAATTTTCCTGGAGGGCTGAAATAAACCCTCACCGCCATTTTCTTGCGTATTTTATTAACTTTTCGGTGGATGGCTCACTTCTGCCGGTAGTATTCCACTATTCACGGTTTTTCTGCATTGTGAAGGCTGCCCTGCTGTACACGTGTTTCTAGGGATCAATATACTGATCTTAACTCAACTGCAGCATCTCTGTTACGCATCGGAAAACCTTCCCCTTGTACTTAAAAAACTGAAACATGCCACGGGTGTAAGATCCGCTATGTGTTGAGAGCCTCGATGCTGAAAGTTCAAGGAAAAAGTTTTCCAGAGTACTCCAAAATTATCTATAAAACGGTAGGAAGGAGTGACAGAGTTGCAGGTATGTTTGTTGTCGAGCGTAGCCCAACTATTCATTTAATCAATCAGGGCCGAGGACGAGTCACTGACGTAACTTCCTACAGGGCTTCACAGCACTGGATATCTACAACGAGGTGGCAGATGCCGTGGAATCCCTCCAAATATCGTGTCGGAACTCCATTTGCCCGGCGCAGTGCATCAACTCGACATTGCATGGACTCAGCAAGTCGTTGAAAATTTCCCGAAGAAATATTGAGCCTTGCTGTCTCTCTACACGGGCATAATTGCGAAGATGTTGACAGTGCAGGATGTTATCCACGGACTGACCTTTTGATTATGGCCCATAAATGTTCGATGTGATTCACGACTAACGACCTGAGTGACCAAATCGCTTACTGGAACTGTCCAGAATGTTCTTCAAACCAATCGCGAACAATTGAGGGCCGGTGACGTGACTCATTGTCATCGATAGAAATTCCATCGTTGTTAGGAACATGAAGTCCATGAATGGCTGCAAATAGTCTGCAAGTAGCCGAACATATTTCCAGTCATAGATCGCTTCAATAGGACCAAAGGATCAAGTCCATCCCATGTTAAACAAGCCCACACCATTAAGGAACCACCTCCGGCTGCCACATTGCCTTGTTAACGACTTGGGATGCATGATTTCGTGGTGTCTGTGCCATACTCCAACCCTGCCATCGGCTCTTACAAACTGAAATCGGGGCTCATGTGACCACACAACGGTTTTCCAACAGTCTACGGTCCAACCGATATGGTTCTGAGCCTAGGGAAGGCGCTGCAGACGATGTGGTGTTAGCAAAGGCCCTCGCGTCGTTTATCTGCTGCGATAGCCCATTAACGCCAGATTTCGTCCCATTGTCCTGAAGGTTGCGTTAGTCGTACGTACCACATTGATTTATGCGGTTATCATGCAGATGACGACGCTCTGTGTCGTTAAGTGATGGCCGACGCCCATTACGTTCTGTTGTGAGAGGTAATGCCTGAAATTTGGTATTTTCGGCATTGTCCTGATACTATGGGTCTCTGAATATAGAATTCCTTAGCAATTTCCGAAATGGAATGTTCCATGCGCCTTGCTCCAACTAACATTCTGCGTTCAAAATCAGTTAATTCCCATCTTGCTGCCTTAATGACGTCGGAAACCTTTTACGTAATCACCTGAGTAGTAATGACAACTCCGCCAATGCATTGACCTTTTGTACCTTGAGTACACGACACTAAGACCATCTATATAGGTGTATATTGTTATCCCATGACTTTGTCACATCAGTGTACAACCCCAGCAAGACGTTTACATACAGGTTGTACTCTAGTTCCTTCCAATATATATTCTTCGTTGTCTTGTGTTTGTTTAGAAAAGTGTTTAATTTTGCTCATGTGTGTGTTTGCTCATGTGTGTGTGTTATAGGATAGTTTATACATCTTTTAATGCCTTATTTACTGAATTCCGGAGTTAACCTGGAATAAGGCTTTACTGTATGCTTTGGTCGGTCTTGTGGCATTCACAGAATAATTTTATAATGTAAATCTCTCGTGCGAGTTCATCTCTAGAAAATTTATCTGTTTTGGTTAGTCAGCTGGCCAGCTGATTCTAGTAAAGCCACTCTACTTGTTGTTAGCTGTGTTCCGAACTATCTGCCTTTGTAGTAACTAATTTGTGATTTGTTTGTCTCCGTTTCTGCCTGCGGGGCTTAGATGATTGCTCCTGTGTATTTTGGTATTATTTTTACCCTCTAGTATAATGCACGTTATTTCCTGATATCTTAACAGATATCCTATCATCTTGTCCCTTCTTATTGTCAATGTTTTCCACATACTCCTTTCCTCTCCGATTCTGCGCAGAACATCCTCATTCCTTATCTTATCTGTCCAACTGATTTTCAACATTTGTCTTTAGCATCTCATACGCTTCGATTCTCTTCTATTCCGGGGTTCCTTCAGTCTATGTTTCACTACCATGCAATGCTGTTTCCAGACATACGTTCTCATAAATTTCTTTCTCAAGTTAAGGCATGTGCTTGACTCTGTCTTGGCCGGGAATCCCCTTCTTGTCAGTGCTAGTCTGCTTTTGATGGCCTCCTTAATCCCTCCGACATGGTTATTTTGCTGCATATGTAGTAGTATTCCTTAACTTCATCTATTTCATGACCATCAATCCTGATGTTAGGTTTCACGTTGTTCTCATTTCTACTACTTCTCATTACTTTCTACATTCTTCCACTTACTCTCAATCCATATTCTGTACTCATTTCACTGTTCACTCCATTTAGCAGATCATTAAATTTTTCCTCATTTTCACTGAATATATCAATGTCATCACCGAATCGCATCAGCTCCATCCTTTTGTCTTGCATTATAGTTCCACTCTTGAACCTTTATTTCCGTCGTTGATCCTTCGAGGTATACATTCAACAATAGAGAAAAAGGCTACAAATCTGTCTTACGCCCTTTTCATTCCGAGCACTTCGTTCTTCGTCTTCCACTCTTATTATTCCCTCTTGGCTCTTGCACATGTAGTATATTACACATGTCTCCCTATAGCTTACCCCTAACTTCACCAGAATTTCGTACATCTTGCAGTATTTTACATTGTCGGGCATTTTTTCCAGGTTGATGGACCCTGTGAATGTGCCTTGCTTTTTCCTTTGTCTTGCATTCATTATCAGCCGCAACGTCAGAATTGCCTCTGTGTGAATTTATCTTTCCTGAAGCCAAACTGATCGTCGTCTAAGATATCCTCAAATTTCTTTTTCATTCTTCTGTATATTATTCTTGTCAGCAACTTTGGTGCATGAGCTATCAGGCTGATTGAACGATAATTGTTGCATCCTTCGCAACTGTGTGGATGATATTTTTCCGAAAGTCAGATACGATATCGTAGACTCACACATCCTACACACCAACGTGAATATTACTTTTCTCCCCACTTTCCTCAATGATTTTAGAAATTCTGATTCAGTGTTACCTATCCCGTCCACCTTATTTCATCTTACGTCTTCCGAAGATCTTTTAAATTCTGATTCTAATGCTGGATCCTCTATCTCTTCTAAATCGACGCCTGTTTCTTCTTCTGTTACATAAGACAAATCTTCATCCTCATACAGCCCTTCAATGTGTTCGTTCCACTTGTCCGCTATCTCCTCTGCATTCAACAGTGGAATTCTCGTTGCGTTCTTAACGTTACCACCCTTGCTGTTAATGGCACCGACGGTTATTGTAACTTTCTTATGCGCTTAGTTAGTCCCTCCAACGATCATTTGTTTTTCGATTTCTTCACGTGTTTCATGAAGCAATTTCGCCTTAGCTTACATGCACTTCTTATTTATTTCATTCTTAAACGACTTGTATTTCTTTGTTCCTGAATATCCCAGAACATGCTTCTTCTTCTATCTTTCACCGATCAACTGAAGTACCTCTTGAATTACGCATTGTTTCGTCGCTGTTACCATCTTTGTACCTATGTTTTCCTTTCCAACTTCGGTGATTGCCATTTTTAGAGATTTCCATTGCTCTTCAACTGAATTACCTACTGAATTATTCCTTTTTGCATTATCTATAGCCATAAAGAACTTCAAGTGTACGTCTTCATTCCTAAGTACTTCCGTATCCCACTTCTTTGCGTATTGGCTCTTTCTGACAAGTCTATTAAACCTTCATTACTGCTAAATTGCCACTGGAGTTTATGTCTGCTATTGGGTACGCCTTACAATCGTTTATCTGATTTCGGAATCTCAACCTCAGTATTATGTAATCTAAGTGAAATCTAATCGTATTTTTAGGCGTTTTCGACGTATACCTCCACCTCTGGCGGTTCTTGAATAGGGTATTCATTATTACTGGCTGAAATTTATTACAGGACACAATTAGTCTTTCTCCTCTCTCATTCTTTGTCCCAAGCTCATATTCTCCCGCAATCTTTCCTTCTACTTCTTCCCCTACAACATTATTCCAGTCCCCCAGGAATATTTCACTTTCATCTGCGTTTATGTACTGTATTACCCTTTCAATATCCACATTTACTTTCTCTATCTCTTCATCTTCGTCGACGTCAGCATGTATGTTGGTGTTTGTTTGCTGTCCATTCTGATAAGAACAACTCTATCACTGAACTGTTCACAGTAAAACACTCTCTGCCCCACGTTCCTATTCATAACGAATCCTTCTCCCGTTATACCAGCTTCTGCTGCTGTTGCCCTATACTCATCTGACGAGAAATCCTTGTCTTTCACTTCCGGCCGGCCAATGTGGCCGTGCGGTTCTAGGCGCTTCAGTCTGGAATCGCGTGACCGCTACGGTCGCAGGTTCGAATCCTGCCTCGGGCATGGATGTGTGTGATGTCTTTAGGTTAGTTAGGTTTAAGTAGTTCTAAGTTGTAGGGGACTGATGACCACAGATGTTAAGTCCCATAGTGCTCAGAGCCATTTGAACCATTTGAACTTCCACTTCACTTCACTGGCCCCTGCTCTATCTAGATTGACTCTCTGCTTTTCCCTTTCCAGATTTTCTAGCTTCGCTAACACGTTCAGACCTGTGGAATTCCGCTCCCACTACTCACAGAACGTTATCCTTTCACTGGTTATTCAATCTTTCTGTCATGGTCACCTCCACCTTGGCAGCCCCCTCCAGGCAATCCAAATGGGGACTATTCCGGAAACTTTTGCCAATGGAGAGATCATCATGACACTTTTTCCATTCAGGCCACATCCCATACAGATACAAGTTATATGTCTTTAATGCAGTGGTTTCCAGTGGTTTCTATTGTCTTCTGCATCCTCATGTCATTGATAATTGCTGATTCTACCGCCTTTATTGGCAGTTTCCCTCGCCAAGGGCAAGAGAGTACTCTGAACCTCTGTCCACCACCCTTCCGCCCTCTTCGACAAAGTCGCTAGGAGAATGAGCCTGCCCTCTTATGACGGAAGTCTTCGGTCTATATCTTGCTTGAATGCTATTGACGTTCTTTGTAGTGAGACTCTGATTTTGAGTGATTTTGAAAGTGCTACCGTACACTGGTCTTTATGGCCTAGGTATCACGTTTCTTAATTATATTTGTATGTAAGGTTTAAATATTTTAAATTAAATTGAATCTTCTCGGCTTACATGCCGCGTCATTTGGCATGATACACGTACTGAAAGACTCCGAGGATACTAAAATTGTTTTGGCTTCACCGTGGTAGAAATTTGTCATTTGATCTTAATCCGTTTATGTAGCTGCTCACTATAGTTATTGGTTTCCTCAAAAGAGGTTCTTGACATGTAATTGACTCTTAATAACTCTTGCTACAACTACTTAATTATACTGACATCGCCATCGTGGGCATTCATCCCTGGGCCTTAAGCCGTTTGTGCGGTAGCTAAGTGTGGTCCTCGACCTAGAATTATACCGGGTGGCTATGATCAAAATTGCCCTATTCAACACTAATTACACGGAAACTAATTACCGTACGAGTATCAAACTTAGTAGGATTAATGTCCAGAGAATGGGGTGCATGATTTCCATGCGCCACAGCGCCATCGTCTAATTTCAACTACGACCACCAGGTGCCGTGATCAGTCATCGTGATTCATAGTCTCACACAACTGATCAGTCGCAGTGCACATGTTGACCAGTCAAGCTCCGTTATTAAAAAACAGTAATGACGCAGCTGCACTTCGAGAACATCGGCGGCTGAAAGGATTAGAGACGGATCTTCTTTCTCCATTTGCTGTGCGGAGCCTGATGAAGAAGTTAGAATCAACTGGAGAACCGAGCGTCGCTCTGGGAAGAGGCCACCGACCGGTTGCACCATAGAAGGTTGATGAAATGGCAGACAACACTGCGCGCAATTCCCGATCTCCAGGCAGTGCGCGAGCAGTGCCACGACGGCTGAACATCCCGTGGTCCACAGCACAGCAGGTGCCTCAAACCACTGTCACATGGTATCCGTACAAGATCCATATCACACAGCAGCTTGCACGACCGGACGCACAACGACGTGTTGACTTGGCTCTCCACTTTCTCGTAAGGATTGAAGTTAACGGGGGCTGACCCTGGACCATCCTATGGACAGACGAAGCTCATTTTTCTCTGACGTGTGAGTTGAACACACAGAATTGCCGAGTGTTGGGATCTTCAGCCCCAGTCACTGTGCATTAATTTCCTCTGTATGGTGAACGTGTCACTGTATGGTGTGGCTTCACGGCTACGTTCATAATTGGGCCATTCATTTTTGAACAGGTTGGCGGTCAGGAACCAAAGACGTCCAGTGTGACTGGCTAGCGTTACTGCGACATGCTTCGCCAGCATGTCATACCCGCCCTGTGGGAGAGAGACGCATTGAACTCAACAGTTTTCATGCAAGATAGGGCCCCACCGCAAATCACTTGTGAAGTTCCCCTGCTTCTCCAAAACACATTTGGAAATGGTAGAATTATCAGCCGATCGTTTCCAGATGCTTGGCCGGCACAATCACCTGATCGCACTCCTTGTGATTTCTGATTGTGGGGCTACCTGAAGGACAGGGTTTACCAAAGGAACATTCACACATGTCCTGATCTGAAGAGTAGCACATCAAGAGAGGTAGCCAGAATACCTATGGACATGCTTCGTTCTGCTGTGCAAAATGCAAACCTGCGCTTTCTGAATCTTCTGGACACTGATGGGTGCCATATTGTGCCCTTTGATAGCATTCATGGTACCGGTATGTAATGGTATGGTGTACCGGAGCACCACATTTAAAGTATTTCGCTTTATTGATTCTGCATTATTCCTCTTCCCAATGTCTTTGAAATTAATGCTACGAAGTTTGGTACATGTACGGTAATTATGTGTTAAATAGGCAAAATTTAATTATAACCACCGGCCGCTGTGGTCGAGCGGTTCTAGGCCCTTCAGTCCGGAACCGCGCTGCTGCTACGGTCGGAGGTTCCAATCCTGCCTTTGGCATGGATGTGTGTGATGTTCTTAGGTTAGTTAGGTTTAAGTAGTTCTAAGTCTAGGGGACTGATGACCTCAGATGTTAAGTCCCGTAGTGCTTAGAGCCATTTGAACCATTTTTTTAAAATTATAGCCACCTGGTATATTAACAAGTAACGCCGTAAGACAATTACAAAGTCTGACTGATACAGCTTAGAACTTTATAAATTATTTTGTAATTTATTTTGGGCTTGTCAACGTGCGTATTTATTGAATTTGTGACCCTCTCTTTAACCACATTGTTCACTAATCACCGGTGCTTCCGCCAGTAATCCCCCCCCCCCAACTTGGCGAGCTGTTATAAAAAGTACAGCAGCAGCGGTTTTTGTCTCATCGGTGCCTTGACCTCAAGCTCTTGCGCCACCACTGCAAAGTTTCCGTCGTTGATGCTTACTCAGCAATGTCAAAAAGGCCCCAGTGTCTTTTTTAGCTTTCTCAGTAAATTTGGTGAAATGTTGTCGACTGAATGAAAAAATGTTGTCAACAGAAAAGAGAAAAGCTCATTTTTATAATAAGAGGTAATAATAGTCGATAGTTTTGTGTACGTCTTTGTACACAACGGTAAAAATAGATGGGCTGCAGAGAGGTGCGGCAACTGCCGTCGTAGGACAGATGGACAGGAACAGTATTGGTTAGCGAACAAGTCACACAGCAAACAGAAGATTTATTTAACTTGTATTTCTTCAAACGCACGAAGGCTCATTACTAATGACACAAAGAGAAATAGAGTCCAGCTATAGATATCATAAGGAAGAAGCACGAACCAAGGTGTTGCTGTAAGAGTAAGTAGGGTGACCGGCTGCCTCCGGCTATGCTATATTGTGGCGGGAGTGGGCGCTGATAGTCCAGAGCCACTGGAGTCGTCGCTCAGCAGAGGTGCCCCATTCGGTCCGCCGGATTCCGCATGACTACTATCGACGTTGGATGGAAACTTGCAATACCATTGCCAACTGTGATATGCCGTTAGTGGTACTGAAACGTGATACCACATCCCTCCCCCCCCCCCCTCACCAAACCTACGCACTGTAATCATGTAGTGTAGATGAGAGGAAGCCAATGGATGGAGGGCTGGAGACAGATAACAACGATGATACGGAGCCGAAACTGAGGCAAAATCTGAGCTTCCACTTGCACTCTTGCATACGTGCTGAGTCAGCCGAAAATACCACCCGAAAAACCAGACAGACAGCACACACACACACACATTTAAAGGCAGAGCAGCAAACAAAGACGGAGGCATCTCGACGGCTGCAGAGGGGCCTGAGGCAAGACGTGGGTCAGCCTCTGGGAGAAGGGTCCATCTCCAGATGATGGTGGATGTCAGGGCGTCGACTTTCATCGTCTCTGCGACCACTGCCGACAGCATAGTCAGGGGCTGTTGCAACCAGGCACGCACAGCACCTGAAAGCACAGACCTGAGGCAGAATCACGCAATTCACACGGAAGAATTTGATTCTGGTGGCTCATTACAAATGGTGCAACGCGAAGTAGAGTCCAGCCGTCAATGTCACAAGGGAGGAGCACAAACAAAGGTGGCATAGCGTAGTGGTTCCAAGCGTAAGTGAGGTGAGCAGTGGCAAAGGATGCTCGTAGTCCAGAGCCACTGTAGGTGTGGCGCAGCAGGCATGCACCATTGGGTCCTCCGGATCTCACACGATTGCTATCGGCGTTTGACGGAAATCTGCAATTATGTTGCCAACTGTGGCACGCCAGTAGGGTGATATTGTTAAGTGATACCACAGATATGAAATGTTTTGCTGTTTTGTCAAAACTGACATATTGAGCCCGTGGCTGTGTACAAAATGTAGATTGACTCTTACACAGAAGATTACAGCAACCAGCCACTTTGTACAATGCTATTTATTTATTTAAACAGCGCCATTACCACCGTCTTTGTATGCATACCTCCATAGGATGAAACTTCTAAGCATATGAGTGGTGCGTTACATTATGTGCATATACAGGGTGAGTCACCTAACATTACCGCTGGACGTATTTCGTAAACCACATCAAAAACTGACGAATCGATTCTACAGACCGAACGTGAGGAGAGGGGCTAGTGTAATTGGTTAATACAAACCATAAAAAAATGCACGAAAGTATGTTTTTTAACAACCTAAGTTTTTCTAAATGGAACCCCGTTAGTTTTGTTAGCACATCTGAACATATAAACAAATACGTAATCAGTGCCATTTGTTGCATTGTAAAATGTTAATTACATCCGGAGATATTGTAACCTAAAGTTGACGCTTGACTACCACTCCTCCGCTGTTCGATCGTGTGTATCGGAGAGCACCGAATTACGTAGGGATCCAAAGGAAACGGTGATGGACCTTAGGTACAGAAGAGACTGGAACAGCACATTACGTCCACATGCTAACACCTTTTTATTGGTCTTTTTCACTGACGCACATGTACATTACCATGAGGGGTGAGGTACACGTACACACGTGGTTTCCGTTTTCAATTACGGAGTGGAATAGAGTGTGTCCCGACATGTCAGGCCAATAGATGTTCAATGTGGTGGCTATCATTTGCTGCACACAATTGCAATCTCTGGCGTAATGAATGTCGTACACGCCGCAGTACATATGGTGTAATGTCGCCGCAGGCTGCCACAATACGTTGTTCCATATCCTCTGGGGTTGTAGTCACATCACGGTGCACATTCTCCTTTAACGTTCCCCACATTGAACATCTATTGGCCTGACATGTCGGGACACACTCTATTCCACTCCGTAATTGCAAACGAAAACCACGTGTGTACGTGTGCCTCACCCCTCATGGTAATGTACATGTGCGTCAGTGAAAAAGACCAATAAAAAGGTGTTAGCATGTGGACGTAATGTGCTGTTCCAGTCTCTTCTGTACCTAAGGTCCATCACCGTTTCCTTTGGATCCCTACGTAATTCGGTGCTCTCCGATACACACGATCGAACAGCGGAGGAGTGGTACTCAAGCGTCAACTTTAGGTTACAATATCTCCAGATGTAATTAACATTTTACAATGCAACAAACGGCACTGATTACGTATTTGTTTATATGTTCAGATGTGCTAACAAAACTAACGTGATTCCTAAAAAACGTAGGTTTGTGTTAAAATAATACTTCCTTGCATTTTTGTATGGTTTGTATTAAACAGTTACACTAGCTCCTCTCCTCACGTTCGGTCTGTGGAATCGGTATTTCAGTATTTGATGTGGTTTACGAAATATATCCAGCGGCAACGTTAGGTGACTCACCCTGTATATACAGAAAAAAGTGCATTATACAATTTTGGATGATGCAAGATGATAATCAACCTGCATTGGAAAGTAATGGCGCGGATTCTTCATTGGCATCACCGCCCCAAGAAAATTTCGTCATGTGTGGAAACAAAATACGAAATGTAATGTAAAATGTGAACTAGCCGTCTGAAGATGAACCTATCGTTCGAAACCGGTAACGGTGCTGTTTGAATAAATAAATAGCACTGCAAAAAGTGGCTGAGTGCTGTAATCTTCCGTGTAAGATTCAACCTATACTATGAAGTATTTTCTTCAATACTTTCAATAATTTTTTCAGTACAGGCTTGCGTTTTCTTAAAAATGTCGATGATTTGTTTTTAGAAAGCGCACCTACTTCACTGACAATATTGGGTGTGCCTGCAAGACAGTTAAAATGTAAATTTTCTGACTGTAAAGATCCGATAATAAACTGCTGGCCAGGTGCACATTATTTTATAAGCCCAGTATTTTACCACTCACCAACCAGCTCCCTATCACTTCAAAGTCCTTCGTCTGTAAGGGTACAAAAGCGTGGTGTCCCGCGATGTCACCCTGTGGTACGTTTCAAAGAGCTGGGTGATGACACATGTTAAAAGAAGGCCGAAGCTCAGAAGTTCAGGTTAGTTTTAAGGTCGATTAATGACCTTATGAGCACAATTCTGCCCAACGCAATCGTGGATGTGTCACATGATGGGAACGTCACCACGTCCCTTCTTACAAACGTTTCATCTCTTCTTCTGAGGTCTCTGTTTTGGATGTAAAAACTGCAACGCCTAGCTTTGAGATCAAGCGGTTTTCTTATGGGCGACTAAGGAAAATATTTCAGTCACTCCGCCTCTCAGTATCGTCACGAATAAGACTCAGGGTATAACATAAAGAGCGTCGATAAAGGTATCTATTCCCTTGGGACGTTACTGCGGATACACTTCGTGGTCGGAAACGACACTCGCCGTTGCGATGAGCAACGGGAAGACGTTCTTGACAATAGCTGACAGAGCTGACACCTTCCGGACTATTCCACCCTTGTATAAAGGGATAGTGGGCCAGCAACCCGATTCAACGCGATCTTATCCCTTTGGAGCGTAGCACAGTCGCATTTTTTGTTCTAGTGCGCAGTGTGGAACCACTAAGGACCATTTCAAACCATTCGATGAAATTTGAACGTGGTCTGAAGCAGTAAAGGGCGTTAATGCATTTTCAGGTCTCTTGTTTTGCGCGTTCTTGCGGCGGGACTACGGTTGGTGTGAGAATGAGGGTCTCTCTACGATCCCCCAGTCCAGCAACACACTCGGTACCACCACTGAAACTATGTTGAGCATTTTGCAAATGAAACTGCACAGAGAGAGCCACTGTGACAAGCAGCCAGTTTTCAGTGGGTGCTACGTCGCTAAAACGCGGATTTTAAGGGACGTCGAAAGGGATGCCTCCAAAGTCGATGCCTAGGAATCAATGATTGGCTCTCTCTGTACATGGAGATTTTTAAAGTACACAACTAAGACGTGCGGGTGAGACTGAGGGTGTTACTGAAGCGGGTGGTGGGGGAGGGGGTGGGCCTTAGAGGGGCTCCTTGCCATTTTATTCACGCTTGTGTGAATGGCGCACCAGACTGCTTCATTCTCTGACCAGAGGCGAGTGCGAAAGAGAAGGCTTGGAAATGTGTAAACACAACTTACTGCTTCAGATCACGTTCAGATTTCGTCGAATAGCTTTGAACGGTCCCTAGCGGTTCCAACCTGTACGTCAGAGAAAAAGTGCAGTCGCAATGCACTCCGTAGGGGTGCGATAACGTTCAGTGGCGTTTCAGGCCAACCGTATCCTTAGAGAAGGGTTGAATCATCCGGTGCGGGTGGAGAGAGGAACCATAACATCAAAGGCTGTCAAGAACATCGTACTGTTGGTCTTCGCACTGTGAACTGTCGTTTTCGACCGCAAAATGTGTGGGTGTCAACACCCCATGGAAAGTTGTGGTTTCACTTACGATCTTTATGCCTCCGTCTGAGGCTTATTAGTTTCGCTACTGAGCGGCGCTGTGTCTGAAATATTCTCCTCGGCTGTCCGTAAGAAAACAGGGTGGTTTCAACGCCAGGCTCCGCGGTTCTTAACTCCGTTGCAGACACGTCGAAAGAAGTGGTCAAATGAGTGTGAGAAGGGGAGTGGTGACGTCCACAGTGTCATTGGGCAGAAGTATGGTGAGGTTTGGTGCTAATGTGTCGTCATTAACCCACCTTACACCTCATATAAGATTCTGAGCTCTGCCTTTTTTTTTTGCGTGTGTAGCATTGTTTGAAGCGTGGCCCAGTCCGAGGCTGCCGTCGCAGGGTGCCACGCTGCTGCATCCTTACAGAGGAGGCTTCTGGGCAGCTCTGAGCCAAATTTCAAACTTCAGCGTCGCAATGTGATAAAATTAAGGATTTTCAAAAAAGTTGTCCCTTAATGGTGTTGTGCAATGTATGTTTATAAATCGATCAAGAATAGCCACAAATTAATGTGCACTCTCTATTGAATACAAAGTAAGAGAATAAATAAAAATATTTTGTTCTACAGAAGCTTAATTATCTACATAGACCTCATCCACACCGGGAACGGAGTATATCGACATTGATACTGGCAAGATATTTATCCCACTGATTCCAAAATCTTCAAGAATGTTTTAATTTCAATAATATGTGATGTAAAGTCATGCACGAGGCAGGCGACCATTATTATAATAACCGGTAGATCTCCATTCAGGCTGACTGGGTACTAATGTTAAAACTCAAACATCGGCAATGAATGACTTTATTGCTCATATACCACGTTTCAGAATTTATCCATTTTTTTGGAGGGGCGGATTTAGGGCGCAAAACATCTAAGGTTATAAGTACCCAGTTTAGAACCATAGAATGATGGGACCGCAAGGGTAAAAAACCGCTTCGAGTTCCTGTACAGAAAGGAAGAAAAAACAAATCTAAAACGACAAGACGTTAAGGAAGAGTATCTAAAAGACGTCGACAAGATACCGGAGTCACCAGGTAGAAATCAAATATCTTTTGTCATATTACTGCTTTTAAAAAAAACTTAAAACACGAGAAACAGCTCGCACGTCATCCGCTACAATGTCCGGCAAAGAGGGCGGCAGGCCGACCCTGAGACGTAAGTGGCTTCATTAGGGGCAGCGGATCACGAAATGTCTGACTGTTAATGTCTGGCTACAGAAAGAACAGCTGGGTGTAGGGTCGCCACTCAACAAGTGGCGGTGACTAAAGCGGCAGCGCCCTATTCGCAACCGAGCTAACATTACTTCCTCACGGCGAGACGGCCGAGAGGAAGTCGACCAGGCTGTTGGGAGAGGTTTGACTTCTCTGAGTTTGTTCGCATGGCGGTAGCACCAATGGTCATGCCAAAGGGACGTGATACGCCGATAGAGAAAATTACGAATATCTTGCAAGGGAACAGAGTAAGAGGTGGGCCGACCGAGATGGACTGCGACCTCGGCTGCAGTGTCAGCAGCGTCATATCCATGATGAGATATCCAGGGGCGATTACTGCTTGTAGATATGGCGTTTGAAGTTGTACGTGAAACAAACATTTCCAGACGCGTCACATGAGCAATAAATTCATTCCTTGCCGGACGTCTGACTTTTGACGTTGGGATCCCATCAGCCGGAATGCTGAGCTACTGACTGTTGTAATTTCGAGTTTTACGTCGGATAACAAATACCAAGAGAAATATTTTTTTCGTGTGATATAATTACAGACTAACAATTTTCGGATCTTTCCCTTACTTGTTCTGTGAAACCTAATTTCTTTGTCAAATTTCATGATTCTAGATCAATGGAAAGTACCCTATAGTTAGCGCGCCCAGTTGGCCGTGCGGTCTAACGCACGGATTTCCGGGCGGGAAGGAGCGCCTGGTCCCAGGCACGAATCCACCCGGTGGATTTGTGTCGAGGTCCGGTGAACCGGCCAGACTGTGGATGGTTTTTAGGCGGTTTTCCATCTGCCTCATCGAATTCGGGCTGGTTCCCCTTATTCTGCCTCAGTTACTCTATGTCAGCGATTGCTACACAAACAAGTTCTCCAAGTACGCGTACACCACCATTACTCTACCACGCAAACATAGGGGTTACACTCGTCTGGTGTGAGACGTTCCCTGGGGGGTCCACCGGGGGCCGAACCGCGCAATAACCCTGGGTTCGGTGTGGGGCGGCGGAGGGGTGAAGTGGACTACGGTAGTCGTCGTGGGGTTGTGGACCACTGCGGCTGCGGTGGGGACGGTGCCTCCCCGTCGTTTCTAGGTGTCCGGTCAACATACAATTCAATACAATACCCTATAGTTTCTGAGGTGTGACTTTTCGAGAATCGAAATATATGATTTAAATAGTTTATGTTATTATTGAATTAACCTAGAAACTTAAAGTTTTTACACTGCCAACATACCGCGGACCTTAAAATGTGACACAAATTTCAACTTGATACGTCCATCCGTCCGTGAGAAAAAGAATTTTCAAGAGTCGGTCATACAAACAGGTAGAAGAACAACAAAGCGATTCCATAGTCGTTCCGTTTTAATAAGGTGGGGGACGGTACCCTAACAAAAAGGCGAGATCGGAGCTCAAGTTACGACGATTACTTCACGCTTGTGAGCTGAACACTAGATTCTATTTCTCGCCTCACAAGAGACGTAACACATTTTTCTTCTGCAGGCCGCCATACTTTAGCCAGCGGCCACTGCCCCTAGACAATGCAACCGGCGCGGCATCGGTCACACCGGCGCCGTCAGTCAAAAACACGTCGTTTCCCGCCGCGTGACAGTTCGGCCCCGGCGTCTGCAGTGGAGCCGGAAAACGGGATGCGGTCGGCGCTGATGCGCAATACATATTGATGCGGCGCGCGGGCGTCGCGGCTCCAATTTGCCGGGCCGTTGGGCGACGTTCCAGACGCGTTGCCGCCGCCGCCGCTGTTGTTGCTGCCACCAATGCCTGCGCTTGCTGTTCCCGCATTTTCGCCACCGCGCCGCCTCTACCGCCTCTATCGGCCAGCTATCGCTAGTGAACGCTGCCCGGCGTACCAACTGACGAATCTCTAAAACCGGGCGCAGGCCGCGAACTCAGTCTGCGGTTATCACAGCCGTAACTGCAGCAGCTGTCGATTATTTTCTGATTATTTAGGCATACTTCATCGACATACACGCACGTCGCAAACGACTGTGAAGTCCATTTATTCACTACTGTACGAATCAAAGGAAGAGGAAAGTTAGTATGGGACTTTGCACTCCTTCATTTGGGCACCTAAATAAAGATATTCATGTTCAGCTGCCTCTTTCTGCCACCACCAGTACCTCAAATTGAAATTAATTGAGTCGCGAGACAAACTCAGTATTTTAAACAGGAATCGCAGACCCTCCTGAAAGTCTCGAAGATCCAGCGTCAGTTCATAGTACCGGTGAATCGCAGGGATATCGACGAAGGACGATTGACGACATAAAATCAAACGCTTCCTTTCACTTATATCTGCCGGGAACAAACAAATGAAAACAGAAGCTATCTGCAAAACACATAAAGCGACAAGACTAACTATTAAAAAGGACACTTCGGTATAAATTAAATGTCTATTATTAATCTTCTTGATATAAAATGTAGACTGGCAATGGCAAGGAAAGCGTTTCTGAAGAAGAGACATTTGTTAACATCGAGTATAGATTTAAGTGTCAGGAAGTCATTTTTGAAAGTATTTGTATGGAGCGTAGCGATGTATGGAAGTGAAACATGGACGATAAATAGTTTGGACAAGAAGAGAATAGAAGCTTTCGAAATGTGGTGCTACAGAAGAATGCTGAAGATTAGATGGGTAGATCACATAACTAATGAGGAGGTATTGAATGGGATTGGGGTGAAGAGAAGTTTGTGGAACAACTTGACTAGACGAAGGGATCGGTTGGTAGGACTTGTTCTGAGGCATCAAGGGATCACCAGTTTAGTATTGGATGGCAGCGTGGAGGGTAAAAATCGTAGAGGGAGACCAAGAGATGAATACACTAAGCAGATTCGAAAGGGTGTAGATAAACCAGTCTGGGGATTGAAGACCACAACAACATCTACATACTATGGAACACAAAGTTCAACTTAGCCTCAGGAACACCATTAGACACTCAGAGTCTGTCGTCAAAGCTCAAAACCGTAATAGAAAGCTCACGTTGGTATAATAAAACTGCAGCGATTCACAGAGGTCTAATCCTCACTAAGGTCCAGTAAGTACCCCGTACGAGTCGTCCAGTTTTCTACCTAACATTCTTTCCCTGTACACATATACAGGCTACAGCTAGTTGCCCTCGGCACTTTACCTCTCTCTGGACGTCTCCACTTGCTCGTGTCCCATGTGGAACTGCCACCCTCTTCCTTTTATGTTAATTACATCCTGTCCTTCTCGCATCAGTCTGCTCTCACCATTAACGCTTGCGGCCGTCGATAGCAGACTAAAACCGACTGAGCTCGACCTTTCTCCCCTTCTTACTCTTTTGATTGATTGACCAAACTACATAAAAGCAAGTCTCAACAGGTGATTCACTGCCGTCACAGGCCCTTCGAGGTGAATTTCCGACATAGCCTTCGTCCGGAAACCACAGATATCACTTTACAAAATGAAAGTAGCATTTAGCACCTGCAGTACTATAACTATGGCCGGTATCGCATAGGTTATTCGTCAAAATTACCGTTGATGGGTTTACTTATTCAAGCTGCGCCATTTCGAATAAAAATCTCGAACTTTCGGTGTCCATATTCGCCTTCATCGTCAAGAGTAAAAATCACTGCAAGAGCTGATTGTTTTTTTCTTAATCATTTCACATCCCTGCCTCCCATATAGACGGGGTGTGGGCTGTCATCGGTCCAGTCAACCTGCTCTTCAGCCAATTGAAATTAAAAAATAATGAGACAAAAAAACAAGAAACAGTTAGGTAAGATACTGCAATTAATTTAGAACTTTTTACAGGTGCTAATTAAAATGGAAGTTTATATGTATACGAGAGATAGGACTTATGGCACTTGCAGTTAAAAACAGTAATAATCAAACGCAAAACGAAACGTAACAAGAACACATTTAAAAACATCTGAAACATGATACAAAAACAATGATATTTAAAAGAAGCACTTTCCTGGCACTAAAAGTGGAAGAACTTACCCTGCGACAGGGCAAAAGGGGAAAAGGTTGGCCGATGAGGAGGATATGAATGTGGTGGCACATGGATGGTGGACTGGTTTGCGGTATTGATGGGGTCATAGTGGCTGTTGCGGCAGAAGAGGGGGTTTGTGTAGAGGGGGGTACTGGTAAGCCTAATAGTTGTGGGGGATAGGGGCTTCGGGAAAGAAAGGAGGACGAGAAAAAATGGGGGTAAGGTAACGTGGGTAAGGCAGGAAGAGGAAGCCCTGATGATGTGGAATGAGCGGGGTGGATGGGCAAATGTCAAGGGGAAATTCATCATCAGGGAGATGGCTGAAGTTTCTTTGGGAGACTATGTGGAGGGTATGTAGGTGTAAGGTCGATGCGATGTGTTCGTAAAGGCGCGGCAGCATACAAGTATTTAAAAATAGAGGGAAAACGACAGGTTTATTAGAGACTTGTTTGAGGATGATGTATATTGTTCGGAGGTGATGAACGTGAGGAGAGGTGGGAATTTGATGAGATGGTAGAAGATCCTTGCGGGGGCAGGTAAACGGATGACGAAAGCGAGGACGAGTGCATGGCGTTCCAGGATTTCAGGATTTGGAGGGATTACAGAACATGGGTGGGGCCAGGGTTGCCCCTGTTTTCCCCTTATAGAGGCACGATAGCAACATCTGTCACCAAATAGAAAGGGCCGAAACGATGCATTCGCTGAAGATGAGTTAGGCAGCTTTTAGCAGCTCCGGTCCGCCGCGGGACCGAGTGATGTCATATCGTGCGAGGGTCCGGCGCCACGTTTGGAACTGCCGGTCCCGCCTCCTGTCAAGTGTCCAGCATCCTTCTTTGCTTTCTTTCTATATCCAAAGCCTGCCCCCATGATCTACTAAGCGTATACCCTGGTCCCTATCAAAACTGTTGATATTTATCGTAATCTCAGCCGTCTCCATTATAAAGGAATTCCAGTATATTGACCAATGAGTCAAGACTATCGTGCTTTCTTTTGTGAAACCTCGTAGCCAGTTTTGTGAAGTCCTCATCGCTACTGCTGTGGAAGTCGAGTTGCCACTGTTATTACGGTAGGCCGAGTTTGTGAGTTTGTGAAACGGCTTCTGGCACAGTACCTGGCTAAGATAATTTCTCCCTGCCACTATTACACAGCTATGCTCCCAGGGTCGGATGTCAGGTTGGGAGAGCGATGGTCTTACAACACTCCAACAAACTAGCAACGAAGTCACACAAATCACTTAAGATGGTTTACTTATCTTTGTGACTTGTCGGTTAATTAAGTCTGCAACACTGCACGTAACATAACACAGAAAAGACCCTCAAAGTCTAAGTGCAAATAATCGTAGGTAAGCTTCACAGTACATGGCAAATGCAATCTACAACAACTGTGTGTTCATTTCTAAGAGTTCACTAGATGACGTTTCCTGTCTATGTCAGTCCTGGACGATGATCTATAACCAAGGGGCAGTGCTGCTCTTCTATCTTCCAAGTAGGCTTCTGCCCGTTGTTGTCCGGTCATTGTCGGATTGCACTCAGCCGCCAGACAATTGGCCGAGGCGAAGTCGATACCTTCATCCTCAACGCCGTCCGTGGCGCTGCTGAAACTCGCGCAAGTGGCGAGTCTCTATAGCACTGGCACCAGCTCGCATATTTGTCCCTGTGGTGCTTTTGCCCTGGCTGTATCTTGTTCGGACGACATAGCACTTTCCAACTGTATTTTTTGCCTGTTTCCAATAGTCAACGTGGCCGACTTTTCATGCTCCCTTTGTTCAATATGTCGCACCGTAGCCTTGCGAATTGTTTGACCTATTTAGATGCTGCCGCACTCGGAAAGAAAACCATACAAAACGGGCACACGGTGAGCTATCTCGCCTTTAACAGGGCGCAGCGAATCTCAATTATTGGGGGCGGGCCGAAGCACCGGTCACAATCCATGTCTCTGCAGTACACTTCCTAACTTACTGCTTGTTGCCTCAGAATACGGCAGGAAAGCAGCTGGCTTGTACTCTTTTGCAGATTCACAAGTATTCCTTCTTCGGTGTCACCCGAAAGTGTTTGCAATGTTCCTCTTGCTATAACCATTCACTTTGAATACGTGTCTCAAACGCTGCAGTTCAGACTGTAAATGGTCGTCGCCAGAAATAATTTTTGTTCTATATACTACAGTGTTTAGGACCACTTTCTTGTGTACAGGGTGGTGGAAACTACCGATCGGCGTGCGTTGCTTTTCTGTGCACTGAATGACCAAGCCCACCTCCAGACTCCCACTGAAGTAAAACATCCCAGAACGATAGCTTGCCATTGTTCTACATCTCGATGGTAAACTTAATGTTGGGATGGACACCGTTCATGTGATAGACTATGAGCTGCAGTGCATTTTGACCGTGAGGCCATGTCAGGAAGATGTCATCAACGCACCTTAGGAAGCAACACGGACGGAACGCAGCAGAGTTCAGACCCTTTTCCACTAAATACTCCAAGATGAAATTCGCGACTATCAGAGACAGTGGTGACCCCATCACTGTGCCATACGTCATTTCGCAATTTCGTCACCACACTTGAAGCACGTTGACGTAACAACATGAAGGAACAACTTTAGAATTCCACGTGAAAACTGCAGGGCCTAAAGACCCAGCGCGTCTTGTACTGGCACCCTAGTAAAAACAACGGGTAGACTAACCATTACTTCGTATCGGCCTGTATTCATGTTGTTCAGTGTTTCAACAAATGTCTGCGAGTTTACAACACGGTAGTCACAATGTCCCAGTTTTGGTGTTATTAACCCTACCAGATACTTTGCCACTCTGTAGTTGGGCCGCTGAATGCTGTAACAATGGACCTAAGAGGGTCATTTTCTTTATGTATGGCCTCACAGCACGGGATACTAATTTCTTCGTCTGGTAAACAAGAGTCGTTTAATAACTTCCTTGTCTTTCTGACGATGGGTTGCATCGGATCGCGACTAAGCTTCCGGTACCCGTCGTCGTATAATAAATGTAGCGCCTTCAGATAGTAGTCTTCACCGCTCACAACGAAGGTGGCATTTACTCTGTCGACTGGCAAGACAATCAAGCCTCGTTCTCAAGTAATAAACGTAAGCCACGTCGTTCGTCGCGGCAAATATTATATTTCGGTGTCTTAGCTTTCGCCAGTAAGAGCTTGGTTGTTAGCCTGTCGTCCTTAGTTGTGTCGTGCGAGAGATGACGAATGCACTGCTCTATTCTAATAAAGAATATCCAGTATTGGCAGACGTCGCGGACCTCGAGAAAAATTAAACCCCTTACTCAGCGCTGCCACATATCCGTCCTCCCGTTTCTAACAATACCACCACTTGCAAAGTAGGTTAGAAATCAGATTAATAATGTTGCTCACGCAGCATATGTTCGCTTCATCGGGCAATAACAAAGTTATTGACTGTTGATGGTATCGTCAGAATGGAAATAATGAGGTCACTGTAAAAACTTCATTGATTTGGCGCTGATCTTGAATGGATTCCCACGCAGATTTCGTAGAAGTCGTTGAGGCTCATCTTGTTGATTATAGGGTGATTCCACTTTGACTGCTAGAAGTTCCAGATCTGTATTTTAGCAATATTTGAAGTCCTAACAAATGCGTTTTTCAGGAAATTCTTAATGATCAAACAATCACAGATCAGAACATTGGAAGGTAGAAGTAATTTTTGACTTGGTGTTCACGATCCACATTTTTATTACACTTCTTTTAAATTCACATATGCTTCTTCTTAATTGTCACATCATCAAGAAAACAGTTTTGTATCAATCTTCATATATTTAATTTCCACTTTAACCAAACGCAAGACTTGACTGTTCTTTTACAAAGAACAACTTAACTGCTGCCACAGTGAAACAAAGACTGCTCTGTGCGCATTCGCGCCAAAACGGTTACAAGTAAGTCAAAGATTATGACAGTCTCACAGAAATTAATACACACAAGAACCATATCACTGTAATATATCGATACATCGGAGTACCTATACATAAATAAAACCAAATGTGAATATTGTCACAAAAATATGTCTGTTACTTCGCAGAAAAGTAGTACGATTAATTACTGGTCTCGAGAACTGGGGTTGGAGTGCCGTATTGGTCACGTAAATAGAGAACCATTACACGTTCTTCGCTGAAAAAATAAACAACCGTTCTGTTGCCCTTGTCATTCTCCACATCAGTTCTTCTATTAAGTGGTCAAACTTGTTTTTACATTGCTGCTAGATTTGTTACCGGTAGTGTCGAACAACAAGTAGATGTTACGGAGATGCTTCGGGAACTCAAATGAGGGTTCCTGTAGCAAAGGCGACGTTCCTTTCGAGGAACACTACTGAGAAAATTAGAGAACCAACACTTGAAGCTCACTGTCAAATGGTTCCACTGGCGCCAACGTACATTGCGCGTAAGGACCACGAGCAGTAGTTACTCGGAGGTGAAGAAACTTGCGCAGTATAGAGTAAAATGGAGAGCTGCATCAGACCAGCCTCTGGAAGGAAGACTACATGAACAACAACAAGGACCACGAAGATAAGATACAAGAAATTAGGGCTCATACGGAGGCGTGTAGATAGCCATTCTTCTCTCGCTCTATTTGTCAGTGGAACGGGAAAGGAAATGACTAGTAGTGGTAGAGGGTACTTCCGCCACACACCGTGAGGTTGCTTGCGGAGTGTCCTTTCAAAGGAACCATCCCGGCATTTGCCGGAAGCGATTTAGGGAAATTACGGAAAACCTAAATCAGGATGGCCAGGCGCGGGTTTGAACCGTCGTCCTCCCGAATGCGAGTCCAGTGTGCTAACCACTGCGCCACCTCGCTCGGTTAAATATATGACAGAAATTGTTGAGATAAGCTGGCAGAGACTGGACACTTTCATGTGATAATGGAGCTGTGTATGTTTAGGTGCAAATCCCGCAAGGATGAAGCTGCTGGACATAAGCGGCTCCGAGTCAGGACTGGTCAGGAAACAATGCATAGCGAAGCGCGCTGAGGCAGGGGAGTGCGTGTTGCCGGCAGTGAAAGCAGCCGGTGTCTCCAGGGTGGAAGGAGGTGTTGTGGCCAAGGCCAGCAGGCTTTGCAGCAGTCGTTAAACAGCCGACTGTAGACTACCGTGCAGCGTATTGTCAATGTGGGTCGTCTAGTTTTCAACTTCCTCGCGTATAAAGCTCTTTCCGAGGTAATATAAGTCGATACAACTAAGGTGTGCAGTATTAAACCTTAGATTAATTTGTGGCACCACAGTCTGGTATTAAAATGACAAAAAGAAACGCTGAGTGATACTGTCATCTCAGTTTTCAGAATCTTAAACGTGGAATTTAGATATATGTCCTCTTACAGCTGATACCCGTTCTTGAAGTCACGTCCTACATGGTTGTATGGAGTTACTGGGTTTATGAAAGTCATTTTCGAGTAATTGAGATCCCATGTGTACCGTGACGTGGCCGCCAAAGATTTATATGTGGTTGAGAACACTGCCGTGATTTGCTGTATCTTTTTACATAGTTTTTGAAGAAGAATGCCTTCAGTACCCGGTCCGAAGTTTCCATATTCTGTTCTCGAAGAACATTCTCTACAGTGTACACTTTTTTTGCAGCAGTTGATTGAAAAAAAATATATTGAACAACCTGTATTGTACGTTCTAAAGTGTTTTCTTATGTTAATTTGGAAAGCCTTGGACGCTGAGTGACGAAAATTGCCTGTCCGATTGGGTGGATGGCTGACCCTGTATGTAATGGCGTGCACCCTGTATATTCCTGGTACGTTTCTAAAGTTTTGTTAGAAGTTTGCGTATATTGGCCAACGTAGTCACTGAGCCACCAAATTAAAATACGCAATATGAAAAAATTGTGAATTCACGCAGCTAATTGGGCACTGTGTTTCTTTGTACACCAAAACCAGAATATCAATTCGATAAAAAAAAGAAGAAGAAAAGAAAGGAAACAACTGTCACAGAAAATGCCAATTACTGTGTGCTATTGATGCTCAAATTGATTTTGGACTACAACGGTTCATGAAGATCAACCCAGATGCAACACTGGAACATCTCACTTTCCTAATAATCAACGGTAAAGACTCTCTCTTACTGCAACATTTTAGCGCTTCAGTTGTGAATTAGGCTTTTAGATGGATTTTATATACGTATAACCAACAGTACGACGGAAGGAAGTTAACTGCTAGACAGCATCGAAATTACACTGTTGCTTTTCAATGACAGCTATCTACCTATGGTTTCCGTTTCCTGCTAATGGTTAGGAACCTTTCAAATGGAGACGAGAAAAACGCCGTCGTTCGGATTCCGCACTGAGTCCTCAGCCTCCATGAATCGGTTGTGTCATCCAGCCCTGTGTTAGGAAAAGACAGCATCGTACCATTTCCAGCAGAATCATACATAATAAAGAACAGTGATATTCGATTAACAATGGAAAATGCTTTCGCTGTTCCAAAGTTTGTGACATACTGATATCATTGTCTTCGTTTGAAGCGCTACAGGTTTCTGTTTTTCGTTTTACTTAATTTTTGCTTCATTATTTAGAACTTGTAGTTCATTCGAAAAGATTGTACACTTCGAAATCCCATACAGTAGAACAGTTGAGTGTAGTAATAGAAATGTCTGTGACAACGAACGAGAGAAGTGAAGATGTAGAACTGTTACAGTAGTAATTTTAGTGATTTCCTGTGATTTACATAAAGTAAGAGGAACTACGAACTGAATTTAGTTCAAGTGCGAAAACTGTTGCCACGATCAGTTACAAGGCGTTAATGCAATCATGCCAGAACATTGAATTCAATGAACAAGACTTTCGTAATACGTTATATAAACCAAAGAATATAGGAACGTTGCAGAGGCCAAATCATCTCTGTAACAATAGTTTAAGAAACCTTGGAAGACGAAACATCAAAGGAAACACAATTTAAATTTTATAAAATTATGAGCGTTCCATTCTGATTCCAGAATGAAATTTTCACTCTGCAGCGGAATATGCAGTGATATGAAACTTCTTGGCAGATTAAAACTGTGTGCCAGACTGAGACTCGACCTCGGAACCTTTGCCTTTGCCGGGCAAGTGATCTACCGACTGACCTACACAAGCACGACTTTCTCTCTGTACCTAGTCTTTTACCTTCCAACAGAAGCTCTCCTGTGAGTTTAAAATTAACATTGGATGTTCCGCTGGTGGTCAAAGACATATGAACAAATACTTCATTAGATTTAATCGCTGATGTTATTCCTAAAATGCGTACGGACTGTTTGCTGGATTTTTTGTGAGAAATGATTTTCCTTAATTGCCTCAGGAAAGCAATAACAGCTAGTTAACCATACATACAATCGGAGACGGTATATGCAGGCGTGCGCTAAGCAGGTGCAGGCAAGCGGGTGTTTATGTTTGTGTATGTGTGTCTGAGTGCGTGTGTGTGTGTGTGTGTGTGTGAGAGAGAGAGAGAGAGGCAGAGACAGACAGACAGAGACAGAGACAAAGAGAGGGAAGCAGTACTGATTCACACTGCTGCAATAGCAATACCATTAGCAGTGATAGACAATGAAATATAGTCACGTAGATAAATGTTCACTTGGAGATAAACAAACACCAGTGCCTATGTACGTACTTGACTCCATTGAGCCACTCACAATTAATTCACTTTAATGAATTTTAGTACCACATCCGATCTATTTAACTGCAGTTCGGAATTTAACCCGTTCTGATAATCTGCACCAGTATGAAACCAAGTGTCATACAAGGACCGGTGCACCTACCCTAGACAGGAAACGTTTTACTAATTGTCACAATCAACTGCGTTTAAATCCTCCTCCTAAAATTGAGCTGTCAATTTCTTCTGTTCTGCGAAGGACTCCAGTTCAATTCCGGTATTGACAGATGTTTCTCCTTGATGGGAGAACTGGAACAGAGTGTACTCAATCACGGCAGGTAAGTTGTGGAGTTCTTTGAATGAGAAGTAGCGCCTCTGATAATGTCTGGGATACCAATGTGCTGACCCCATGCCCTTCCATGCTGTATCTAGATAACGCCCTCTGGCAGAGAATAACACGGCGGCCATTCGTGATCCAGTGACCCTTGCTTCTGATTGTTGAAGTATTTATTTCCTTATTGTATTTTTCTTTCTGCTATGCCTTACTTATTGACTTAGTGGTTTAATTTGATACTAAAACCTTTCAATATTTTCTGGACATCGTAAATGAAGTATTATAGCGGATACTTTCGTTATTAATAAATAAATTGTCCACACTTTTATAGTAATTACCGAATCCTTTCTTTTGCAGCAGTACAAGTCAGGAAGTTGGTTTCTTACACATGTGTGGTGTTTATTCTTTCAGACAGTCCGAAAGAACAGACACCGCGCGAAATCTGCAGCTGTGATTCGCGTTCTGTAAACTGAAGTTGGAGGGGGGAGAAAGGAAATCGAAAGGAAAGGAAAGGGAATGATTTAGGATATCAGTTGCATGGTGGACTCTATGCGTAACCAGTGGCGACGAGTGAAACTGTGTGCCAGACCGGGAATCCAAGTCAGGATCTAATGGTTAGTAGACAGTGGAGTTAACAACTGCCCTACCTGGGCACAGTGTTATCGCAGATGGGAGGAACATGTCGCCGCGCACCCCGCCCATCTCACACTCCCCATCTAGCGTCACCAACACTATGTGATCAAAATTATCCGGAAAATGACTTACAATTCGTGGGGTCCTCCATCGGCAATGCTGGAGTTTAGTATGGTGTTGGGCCACCCATAGCCTTGATGACAGCTTCCACTCTCGCAGGCATATGTTCCATGAGGTGCTGGAGGGTTTCTTCGAGAATGGCAGTCCATTCTTCACAGAGTGCTGCACTGAGGAGAGGTATCGATGTTCGTCGGTGACGCCTGTCACGAAGTCGGCGTTCCAAAAAAACCCAGAGGTGTTCTATAGGATTCAGGTCACGACTCTGTGCAGGCCAATCCATTACAGGGATGTTACTGTAGTGTGACCACTCCGCCACAGCCCGTGCATTGTGAACAGGTGCTCGATCGTGTGGAACGATGCAATCGCCATCCCCGAATTCCTCTTTAACAGTGGGAAGCAAGAAGGTGCTTAAAACATCAGTGTAGGTCTGTGATGTGATAGTGCCACGAAAAACAACAAGGGGTGCAAGCACGACCACACCATAACACCACAACCTCCGAATTTCACTGTTGGCACCACACACGCTGGCAGATGACGTACACCGGCCATTCGCCATACCCACACCCTGCCATCGGATCGCAACATTGTGTACCGTGATTCGTCAGTCCACACAACATTTTTCAATTGTTCAATCGTCCAATGTGTACTCTCCTTACATCAAGCGAGGCGTCGTTTGGCATTTACCGGCGAGATGTGTGATTTATGAGCAGCTGCTCGGCAATGAAATCCAAGTTTTCCCACGACCCGCCTAACTGTCATAGTACTTGCAGTGAATCCTGATGCATTTTGGAATTCCTGTGTGATGGTCTGGATAGATGTCTGCCTATTACACATTACAACCCTCTTCAACTGTCGGCCTGTCTCTGTCAGTCAACAGTCAAGGTCGGCCTGTACGCTTTTGTGCTGTACGTGTCCCTTTACGTTTCCACTTCATTATCACATCGGAAACAGTGGACCTAGGGATGTTTAGGAGTGTGGAAATCTCGCGTACAGACGTATGACACAAGTGGCACTCAATCACCTGACTACGTTCGAAGGCTGTGAGTTACGCGGTGCGCCCCATTCTGCTCTCTCTTGATGTCTAATGACTACTGAGGACGATGACATTCAGTACCTGGCAGCACAGTGCACCTAATATGAAAAGCGTATGTTTCTGGGGGTATCAGGATACTTTTGATCACATAGTGCCATTCTTCTCTCTCACGATATCTAATAACTACTGAGGTCGCTGTTATGGAGTACCTGGCAGCACAATTCATCTAATACGAAAAACGTATGTTTTTGGGGTGTCCGGATACTTTTGATCACATAGTGCATCTGCAGTCCCTGCCCAAGGTTCGTATTACCGATTCGCCTCAATGGGCAATGAGGCCACAACCTTCAGTGCGGATGCAAATTTACGTTCGACTTCCAGTGGGACTCTAAAATCAGCGAGCTTGGAAGACATGGACGAGGACTGTGTGGCTCTAGGTGGGAGTGTCAGTTCGACAGGAATTGTGCCAACATAGTCCTCACATTTGTGATAAACACTGTTTCTAGGTGGCACAGAGGTAAATGCAATTGCCTAGTAAGCAGGAAATCCTAGATTCGTGGCTAGACCATGCACAGATTTTCACTCGTCACCTCTGATTCCGTATAAAATCGCGATGCAGCTGATCTCATTAATTCTTTCTTTTTCCTTTCCTTTCTCCCCCTCAAATATCAGTTTCCATAATATGCACCACTGTTGCGGACTCCGCTTGGTGTCTGTTGTTTCGGACATTTCCAAAAGAATACACACCATATATACATATAACTGAGTCGCCTCGATGAGCAATGAATCCACAACCTTCAATGCAGATGCACATTTACGTTCGACCGCCAGTGGGAATCTAAAATGAGCGAGAATGGAGCACTTGGACAAAGTCTGGGGATAGGTAGCTCTAGGTGGTAGTACGAGTCAGCGAATGTGCTAACATAGCGTGCGCATTTGCGATGAACTATGTGTCCAGGTGGGACAGTGGTTAACGCAACTGCCTACTAAGCAGCAGATCCTGGGTATGAGCCCCGGTCCGGCACACATTCCCGCTAATTGTCCTGATGCGCATGATATCGTTAGTTCCTTCTCTCTCCCTTCCTTTCTCCCCACGCCACCACCAGTTTGCATAACACGTATCACTGCTGCAGATTCCAATGTGGTGTCTGTTCTTTTGGGCATTGGATTCATGCAATTTTTTTTTTTTTTTTTTTGCCTCGATGGGTAATGAATCCATGAGCTTCAGTGAGGATGCACATTTAGTGAGCATAGAGGACACGGGCAGGGACTGCAGATACGTGCCGCTAGGTGGGAGTGTTAGTCAGACAGGGAAATTGCCGAGATAGAATATTTGTGATTAACATTGTGTCTGGATAGCACAGTGGATAGCACAACTGCGTAGTAACGATGAGATCCTGGGCTCAAGTCCCGGTCCAGCACATACAAGGTTATTACAAATGATTGAAGCGATTTCACAGCTCTACAATAACTTTATTATTTGAGATATTTTCACAATGCTTTGCACACACATACAAAAACTCAAAAAGTTTTTTTAGGCGTTCACAAATGTTCGGTATGTGCCCCTTTAGTGATTCGGCAGACATCAAGCCGATAATCAAGTTCCTCCCACACTCGGCGCAGCATGTCCCCATCAATGAGTTCGAAAGCATTGTTGATGCGAGCTCGCAGTTCTGGCACGTTTCTTGGTAGAGGAGGTTTAAACACTGACTCTTTCACATCACTATGCGTTTCTTCGCTCACTGCAGGCCGACCTGTTGATTTCCCGTTTCAGAGACATCCAGAAGCTTTAAACTGCGCATACCATCGCCGAATGGAGTTAGCAGTTGGTGGATCTTTGTTGAACTTCGTCCTGAAGTGTCGTTGCACTGTTATAACTGACTGATGTGAGTGCATTTCAAGCACGACATACGCTTTCTCGGCTCCTGTCGCCATTTTGTCTCACTGCGCTCTCGAGCGCTCTGGCGGCAGAAACCTGAAGTGCGGCTTCAGTCGAACAAAACTTTATGAGTTTTTCTACGCATCTGTAGTGTGTCGTGACCATATGTCAATGAATAGACCTACAGTGAATTTATGAAATCGCTTCAATCATTTGTAATTGCCCTGTATTTTCACTGGTTTCCGCTGATTCTGCATACAGTCACTATTCAGTTGATATTATTAGTTTCGTCCCTTTCTTTTCCTTTCCTTTCCTCTCTCCCCGATCCACTATTAATTTACATCATATGTACCACTGCTGCAGACGGTTCTTTTGGACATGTCCAAAAGATCAGACACCATGCATTCAAGTAATTGATTTACCTCGAAGGGCAATGAATCTGCAACCTTCGTTGCAGGTGCAGATTTACATTAGACTTCAAGTGAGCATCTAAAACTAGCGAGCATGGAGTACCTGGTGGGAACTGTAGACAGGTGGCGCTAGGTGGGAGTATGGACTGGCCGGGAAGCGTACAGAGTGAGTCCGTACATTTGCGATAAACGCTGTGTGTAGGTGGCCCAGTAGTTAGTGCATTCGCCTACTAAGGAGATCTCAAGCTTGAGTCCCGCTCTGGCACATATTTTCACTTATCGTCGCTGGTTCTGCATAAAGTCCTGATGTAGCTGGTATCAATAGTTCCTTCCCTTTCCTTTCTTCCTCCTCCACTACCAATTTACATTATATGTATCAATGCTGCGGATTCCGTGTGGTGTCCGTTCTTTCGGACATGTCCGCAAGAACAGACACCACTCATTCATGTAACTAACTCGCCTCAATGGTCAATGAACCCACAGTCTTCAGTGTGGATGTACATTTACGTCCGACCTCCAGAGAGAATCTAAAATTAGCTAGTATGGAGGACATGGGAGGGGATTCCGCATAGGTATCGCTAGGTTGGAGTGAGTTGGGTGGGAGCGTGCCAAGATAGTCAATGTATTTGTGGTAAATTCGAGTCTCTGTCGGCACACACTTTTACTCGTCGCTTCTGGTTCCGCATTAAGTCCTGATACGGGTGTTATCATTATTACTTCCCTTTCCTTTCGTTTCTCCCACCTCGACCTTCAGTTTACAGAAGTTTTTCGTTGTTGTGTGAGTAGGATTCGTGTTACATCATTAGTATAACATAATATCATATCTGGAGGGGATAAGTAACTGTTGTAACACGAATATGAGGGAGAGGCTCTGTGGTGTTTAAAGAGCAGGGACATTGGCAGATGGGAGCCGTGATCGGATTTACCTTGTTAATGGTAGTGCTCATGATAGGCAATGGTCCGAATACAAGTTCCCATCTGACACACATATGTTCTGTATGAAAATTTTGTTGTGAAAGATTTCCTCTGTACAATATAGATGAAAGTGTCAAATCGTTATCAACATACATTTGTCTGGTTATTGCGAAGCACAGAAATCAATTAATACAGTACTAACACAATGAGTTCTCACCATAATGAGAACATAAACATGAAGTCATTATTAATATATTGTATAATGGTGAAACAGCTTCTGTTTAAAACAATTCAGTCACTATCGCACGAAGTAACACAAACAACACAAGTTTCGATTCGCTATAAATGTTTTCTACTGCTTGATCCCCAGCCAGTTCTAGGATTTTTATCTGTGGCTTTTCACTTTTTCAAGGCTGACAAAGTTTTCGTTTTGTGAAAAATGTGAAATTCACCCTACCACGAAGTCTACGTTAAACTTAAGATGCTCCTATTAGTTCCTTGTACAACTGTTTTATACGTTATTAGGGTGGAGCTTTCCCCCTACAAATATTACCAATGCGTCTATTGTGTTAGCCTCATTCATTTTCAAGATGTAGTCTGTGTACGGGTCACAGCTGTATCTTACCTCATCGGAAAGGATGACAAAGTTCTGTAAATTGTACTGTCTTGGGATATTCAAGTAGTCATCCCAGCGGTATGAAAGATGGGGCCTGTGATCTTTGTGAGCTACTACTGTCTGGAATGGATTATTATTATGTATATGAGCATTCAGGCTCAGGCAGACTTTTAGGGAACATACTATTGCATTCATGACATATACGTTGCTTGAAATAATAAGACTTCCGTCTACAAAAAGGTTTATGCTCACAGTGACACGTGATATGTACGTCCACACGCAAAATAGTCCACACCGGTAATTAATGTATTTTTCATACACAAATGAACAATAGATATTACTGTGTTAACATGTAAATCATGTGCACCACTCGCAGAATCGACGCACAGAGCACATCTTTACTGGCTGCCGGAAGGATCTCTCTCTTCACAGCGAGTGTGGCGCACTTCTTTGCGGCATCGTTAATGACTACACAAAAGCATATATAGTGATTCCGGCTGTCCGCTCCTTTTCTTGTATTTAAAATATTAACGTCATAGTTTTTCGTTAGTACTCTCGAATGTCGAAATTGACGAGAGATTATTCACACTCGTGCGGATTCCTATGTCGTCTCACTTGAAACGTAATAGGTAATGAAGTTACGAGCTTTGGCGGGCATGCAGCACCCCTCTTGCCATCATAGTTTACGATCACTCCGCTACTAAGACGTCAGGTAAATGACGCATGTCACGGAAATATGGTGCCATGTGTGAAGTGGTGGATGTAGCATTCCTTGGTCGCATCCCGTAATCAGTACTTTACAATGCAACTGCTTGTATAGTACGTAGGACGCATTGATGTGCAGTGAAGTCATCATGGCTGCAAGAACCAGAAATGCTACGGCGATAACTCAGTTCAAAAGTAGGAGGAAAGCAAGGGCATATACCCCGTAAGAGGCCCTTTCCTGTTAAAGCACTGCGATGTTTAGACTTTCTTGGTGAATGTGACGCCTCCTGTTGCTGTCTAGTGACACTTCCATCACCAGCGAAAGTCTAATATCCTCCTTCTATGCCCAGCCAGTATTCTTCACCTCGTCGATACAACACTATCTCCTATTCCAGTCAATATTTGTTGATTATGGCCGCTCTTCTTACTAATTTGAGTCAGACTCTTTCGTTAATAAGTTCACATTCAAATTATTGTTATCGACTAGCCGCATGTTTTGCGCCAAAGACGCTCATTAACAATTACTTGGCAGCCAATTCGCGTTTCAAAATGAATTTATATCTTTGATTTACGTAGCACATGTACACGGAATAAATTCGTTCAAAAGTCACAGGGTTCATTTAAAACAGCACGATGTTTTGTCGGTTGAAAATTATTGCCTTTAATATTAATGTCGAATACACTATTACTATTATTATTATTATTACTGTCCAGAGAAAATCCAGTACACGATTCACTTGTCGGGATACTCTGTTCGAAATCGTAAGACGCTATAGTTTCTACTTATCTCGGTTTTTATTAATACAGTTTCATCGATATGATCCACTACCGATAGTAATTGTCCAAACAGGGCCTATAATCGAAATTCCAGTTACGACGCTATGTTTGAGTATCAGCTTCGGCAACAACTGAAGTTCTTAAAGTGGAGTTAATAACATCGATCTTTCATGGATCGAGATGTTCGTTGGATATTAGTGGATATTAGCCTTGACTCAGTTCTGTCAGTTTTCATACTTTCGGCAGTAAACTAAACGAACAGAAATTTATTTTTAATTAGCCCGGCTTCCAATGAAGTTGACTATTTCACGTCATGGCGCGCATGAACTTGAGAGACACGAATACTCATGATTCCAAAGCCTAAGGCTCAGACACTAAAATCTCGAACACAAAGACTCTCAGACGCTAAAGACGCTAACAATACGTGCATTGGGTTTTTATATTAGTTGTGAAACAAAAGGGACGTTCGTTAGAAACCCTTTGAATAACGCCTTTGCTGCTCTATTCCATTGGCTCTTATTATTCTTTTATTTTATTTTCGTGATTTTATATCAAATATTGGGATTGTTCATGGCCAGTTCGAATTAATTTTAATTTAAAAAAAGACCAGATATGTAACGAGGGGTCACTTGAGGGCAGATTTAGCTCTCTCGCATAGTGCTTGTTGATGTTTTTCTGTTTGACGACTCATGTTTGACACGGGAATATGACGATTATGTATTTCATGTTTAAAGGCAGGAAAAATATATTGGATTTAGCATAGATAAACATGAGATAAAACGCCATTTCGTCAGAAACCGACCCAAGTACGCTGACCCTGCACAGCGCTGTAGATGGATATGCCACCTCTTCGGATTTTAGAGGTCTGCAAAGCCGAGAGTGTTGAAGCATGTCTCCTATCACACTCGGACGTAAAAATGTGGAAAAATGTGATCAGAGTAGTGTGCTTGGCTGTCGCGCTCGCTGACAGAATAGCGCCAGCAGAAGCCTTCGGCCACGCCATAAACTTTTACAGCCCGCGAAGGTCCTGTGGCCACCGATACCAGAGTAGCTCCGAGTCGCACTGCCCGGAACGCCTCGTCACGGTGTGTACACACACACACACACACACACACACACACACACACACACACACCACACGCCGTGCTGCCCACCGCGAGCGGCAACACAACTGAACGCCGCCGAACGAACCAGACCGTAAACTTTCTGCAGAGCCGGTCGGCACTGACTTCCGTCGCCGCGGCCGGCTCCCTAACGCACAAAACTAGACATGGCGACTAGAGCAGGCCCTCGGAATGGTATCAGAAATTTTTCATTCGTGCTTTGTGTTGCGCTGATCATGTCACTCTCCTAGAGAAACTTAAGCGTTACGGGGCTGGTTTCAATGATATGTAACAAAAAAGAATCCAGAAAGTTTCGTTGAATAATTCAAACAATGTTTTAAGGACAGAAAATTTTAGTGACAGAGGGAAATCACGAAGGAGGTCCTCAGGGATTCCTTATAAAAGTGAATGATTTTCGCTTAATATTTATCATGCAGAGTTGGTACCTTTTGAAGCTGGCGTTATAATAAATCCCTTTAGAGATAAAACAACAGACGAGATTTGTTATGATGTTTTCTAAAGAATTATTAAGTCGTTCTCTGAACATGGTCCGCCACTAAATTCAGTTCTGTACAAAAAAACAGAGATAGACCAGCGATTGATTTGGCACACAAGCAGGAATCAGTAAACAGGGTAAGATAACCCAAACTTTTGGGTGTATATATTGATGAAAACTTGAACTGGAAGAAGCATATTGCAGTGATGCTCAAACAATTAATTTTCTGAGGTATTTTTGGTATTTACACTCTATAATCTCTTACGGGATAAATTTCTGGTATAACTCATCACTTAGAAAAATAGAATTGACATCTAGAAAGCGAGCAGTAAGAATAATGTGTGATGTTCACCTTCGATCATCCTGTAGGTACCTCTTCTGTGATTTAGGCGTTTTAAGTGAACCATCACAATGTATATATTCGCTAAAGAAATTCATCGTAAATAATCCATCACATTTTAGAAATAATAGTGATTTGCATACTTACAGCATTAGAGGAAACCTGGCATTTATTCCACATCATTAAGCCGGTCGGAGTGGCCGAGAGGTTCAAGGCGCTACAGTCGGGAACAGCGTGATCACTACGGTCGCATGAATGTATGTGACGTCCTTAGGTTAGTTAGGTTTAAGTAGTTCTAAGTTCTAGGGGACTGATGACCTCAGAAGTTAAGTTCCATAGTGCTCAGAGCCATTTTGAATCCCATCATTAAAGCTGACAATGGCTCAGGAAGGCGTTCAATATGAAGCAACAAAGTTTTTAATCGTTTTCTTCGTAACATAGATTGTCTGACAGGCAGCAAAACAAATTTTAAATACAACCTAATATAATTTCTCCTGGGCGACTCTTTCGTCTCCTGGACGAATTTTCAATTAGAAACTAGTAGCAAGTAACAAAATTTTTAAGGGTGGTTGCGTGGTTAGGACAATATAATTATGAAAATAGAAGTAGCAAACTTGAAAACGCCTCGATCGCTTTAGTATAACATTTATTCAGATTACCAGTTTCAGCAAAACTATTTAGCCATGTTGATTTCCAAATACTACTTACATCTATTCAAAGTAGCAGCATTCTTAATAACTGGCTACGTTGATTGAAGCTGATGTAATCACTCAGAACTTTAAGTAGTATGATGATAACATATTGTTAATAGTGTGAAGTGAAGCAGCTATTTTTCTGCTCTTCGTTGTTAACGTAGACCTCAAATCCTTTCGCATCCCTCAAGGATTTGTCTTTTGGTTCCTTGGTTAGGTGAATGTTAGTCAGTTAGACACATGTTGGATCGTTTGAACGATTCTCTTATTGACCACACACATACACACACACACACACACACACACACACACACAGAGAGAGAGAGAGAGAGAAAGAAAGACAGCAAAATATATATATATATATATATATATATATATATATATATATATATATATATACAGGGTGATCCATTGATAGTGACCGGGCCAAATATCTCACGAAATAAGCGTCAAACGAAAAAACTACAAAGAACGAAACTCGTCTAGCTTGAAGGGGGATATCACATGGCGCTATGGTTGGACCGCTAGATGGCGCTGCCATAGGTCAAACGGATATCAACTGCGCTTTTGTTAAATAGGAACCCCCTTTTTATTACATATTCGTGTAGTACGTAAAGAAATACGAATGTTTTAGTTGAACCACTTTTTTCGGTTTTTGACAGATGGCGCTGTAATAGTCACAAACGTATAACATTCCGCAGTGAAGACGGTATTTGCTTCGTGATACATTACCCGTGTTAAAATGGACCGTTTACCAATTGCGGAAAAGGTCGATATGGTGTCGATGTATGGCTATTGTAATCAAAATGCCCAACGGGCGTGTGCTGTGTATGCTGCCCTGTATCCTGGACGACATCATCCAAGTGTCCGGAGCGTTCGCCGGATAGTTACGTTATTTAAGGAACCAGGAAGTGTTCAGCCACATGCGAAACGTCAACCACGACTTGCAACAAATGATGATGTCCAAGTAGGTGTTTTATCTGCTATCGCGGCTAATTCGCACATCAGTAGCAGACAAACTGAGCGAGAATCGGGAATCTCAAAAACGTCGGTGTTGAGAATGCTACATCAACATCGATTGCACCCGTACCATATTTCTATGCACCAGGAATTGCATGGCGACGACTTTGAACGTCGTGTACAGTTCTGCCACTGGGCACAAGAGAAATTACGGGACGATGACAGATTTTTTGCACGTGTTCTATTTAGCGACGAAGCGTCATTCACCAACAACGGTAACGTAAACCGGCATAATATGCACTATTGGGCAACGGGAAATCCACGATGGCTGCGACAAGTGGAACATCAGCGACCTTGGCGGGTTAATGTATGGTGCGGCATTATGGGAGGAAGGATAATTGGCCCTCATTTTATCGATGGCAATCTAAATGGTGCAATGTATGCTGATTTCCTACGTAATGTTCTACCGATGTTACTACAAGATGTTTCACTGAATGACAGAATGGCGATGTACTTCCAACATGATGGATGTCCGGCACATAGCTCGCGTGCGGTTGAAGCGTTATTGAATAGTATATTTCATGACAGGTGGATTGGTCGTCGAAGCACCGTGCCATGGCCCGCACGTTCACCGGATCTGACGTCCCCGGATTTCTTTCTGTGGGGAAAGTTGAAGGATAGTTGCTATCGTGATCCGCCGACAACGCCTGACAACATGCGTCAGAGCATTGACAATGCTTGCGCGAACATTAAGGACGGCGAACTACTCGTTGTTGAGAGGAATGTCGTTACACGTAGTGCCAAATGCAATGAGGTTGACGAACATCATTTTGAGCATATATTGCATTAATGTGGTATTTACAGGCAATCACGCTTAACAGCATGCGTTCTCAGAAAAGATAAGTTCACAAACGTACATGTATCACATTGGAACAACCGAAATAAAATGTTCAAACGTACCTACGTTCTCTATTTTAATTTAAAAAACCTACCTGTTACCAAACTATTCGTCTAAAATTGTGGGCCATATGTTTGTGACTATTAAAGCGCCATCTATCAAAAAGCGAAAAAAGTGATCCAACTAAACATTCGTGTTTCTTTACGTACTACACGAATATATAATAAAAACGCGGGTTCCTATTTTAAAAAACGCAGTTGATATGCGTTTCACCTATGGCAGCACCATCTAGCGGGCCAACCATAGCGCCACGTAGTTTCCCCCTTCAAGCTAGACAAGTTTCGTTCTTCGTAGTTTTTTCGTTTGACGCTTATTTCGAGAGATATTTGGCCCGTGACATATATATATATGTGTGTGTGTGTGTGTGTGTGTGTGTGTGTGTGTGGTCAATAAGAGAATCGTTCAAATGATCTAATGTGCGACTAACTGAGTAACGTTGAGCAAACCAAGCAGCCAAGAAGCAAACCCTTGAGGGATGCGGGAAGAGTTGAGGTCTACAGTAACAACGAAGAGCAGAAAAATAATTCGTTCACACTGTTAACAACATTTTACCATTAGACTGCTTGATGCTCTTAGTGATTTTATCAGCTTAAATCAACGTAGCTAATTATTAAGAATGCTACTACTTTGAAGAACTCTCCTACTGCTTCAGTTATATTAATTCTAGTTGTTTATCTCCTACTGATGGTAAGCAAGAAACATGAGAGGGAGCCATGGAGCACCTTTGCACATATGTTTACCACATAATCTTGTTCTTGATAGTTCAAAGAAACAATTGGGTAAAACAATATTTGTGCCCTCACAGTGTAAATTGATAATAAATTATACATGTGCATTTTCATTCAGTTATATTGTCAGAGGAGAAACCTTGATGTAAATAAGTCAGTTCAACAACTTTTTGCCTTTTTATGCTTTATTTTGATCGAAAATACCATTACACAACGAAAACAATAGCTTCTAACATCACTAGTGGCAAGAAATTCGCGAGATGTGTATCTGAATTAATTTCGTCAAAACTGAATGACACAATAATAATATTTACTTGCCTTCATTTTATGTTTCAATGCTATTTCACTCTATATCCTCCTTTGAATCGATCCATGTTTATTCTGAGAATGTCTAGATTTCCAGATTTTTGTCGTTTGATGTGTTGCTGAGATAATTTCTTCGAAGAACATGTCTCACTGCTCGCTGCAGAAACACTGCAGCATGCTATTGCTGCCAGCACAGTTCCATATCGTCAAATGTGTTTTTTCTTTGCAAGCTGTGGAGGGAAACAGTGTCCAATGCTGCCCTCCCCGCTCCACTTAGACCACGGCCCAAGAGATTAAAAAAAATGGTTCAAATGGCTCTGAGCACTATGGGACTTAACATCTATGGTCATCAGTCCCCTAGAACTTAGAACTACTTAAACCTAACTAACCTAAGGACAACACACAACACCCAGTCATCACGAGGCGGAGAAAATCCCTGACCCCGCCGGGAATCGAACCCGGGAACCCGGGCGTGGGAAGCGAGAACGCTACCGCACGACCACGAGCTGCGGACCCCAAGAGATTAAACGAGTACACTGTAGATAGTTAAAGTGACTACAGGTATGCTGTATTTCTTATATTGCATCAGTCTCACTTTTAAAAATCCCCCACTTGATAAAAAATATTTAGGATTTTGCTGTAATATTTTTAAGTTTTTCAGCAAATGAAACACATATATGTTTAAATCTGAAGCTACTAGCGACATAACAAAAGCATATTGATTCGATTTCTACTGTGTTTCAAAAGAGGACTAAAAGGGATAAAAATAGAGGTAAAATTACCTGAATTAAAACGGCAAGTTGACTTCCTTTTGTTTATTTTCATGAGTGAATGATGAATGGCGAGTCATGAAAAAGAGCTACTTCATTCCAGTGAATGAGTAGTTCCGACCCGATCTCTGAGAAGATGAGTTTTGCCCATCTCTAACACAATGACTGTCGTAGTCCCACCCTCACCCCTGACGGGCTGAGGAGGTGAGGACAGTGCCGGCTGGCGGGTGCAGGAGAGTGTCGATGGGACGAGCACTGCCCATTGTGCTACTCGCTTCCTGCAGAGACGACGTGAGTCAGATGTCTCTCTGCTCCGGATATATGCAAAACATTTCTGTGGTCGAAGGAGGATTCCTAAACAACACAGGCAGGTTTTTGGGCTATTCCTTAGAGGATCTTTCTAGGGCAGATGTGGTTCTTGGGAACATTCATAAAGACATCAACTCTCTGGAAACAATGGTAGCATGGTTCGGTCGACACATTAGATAACAGGGTGACAGAGACACTCAACAAAATAATAAAAAGGTATAAGGTTGAAAATCGTGACGTAATGTATTTAGACGCAAAATTCTGAAATTCATTACACTTTATTTGTATGGCTGAATTTTCCCTGCTTTGGTAGGAGTACAGTGGCGGCAGCATGATTTTCTCATTGCTTGAATGCTAAATTTAACTTTTATGATTAGCAGTTACTACTTGAAACGCAAAAATAAAGTTCAGAGAACAGACATATCTGCACTTTTTCGACACTTTCGATTTTGCTCTCTGTTTTGACACTTCAGTCAGGACATTTCAGCTGGAGTCTTCGCCCAGCAGACTTCTCTTTCAGGCTTTGTCCAAGTGCGATGTAGCTGCTTCGTCCAAACAATCATACTTAGCGAGCCATAATTTCGCGATTCAGTTCGACTCGATCACTGGGGCTGGCACAATTGCATAATAACTTCACTTGTGTGTTCAGTGTGCTAAGCAGTCACTACAATTTTGCTTTGTCATTTTATCATTAATGTTTGTCACATCAGGAGTAAGCTGTTCCTGGATTAGTTGACATGGTTCAAAATATATTAATTATCGTCTATAAACGCAAGGATTTGCTTTACCTTTGGGTTTCGTTTCATAATTAGTCATCCCACTGTATGGATAGCGAAACTCCACAAATTAGCGTTTGTTTTCTGTTGAACACAGTTTAATTTGAAGTGTTTTATTGGACAGAGATCTAGGTAAGCGACTAGTTAGCATCATTATCTCCCGCTGACAGGCCTGGATTCTCCATAATTTGATGACCCTGTCGGCGTATCAAGTACTTACGCGGTCTTTCGTCAAGCAGTTAACATAGAAACGTTTGACTGACGAGTGATCATGGTCAGTAAATTCTTTTTTTATTTTCTCTGTTTGGGAAACGTCTGAGACACAATAGATCCACGGTATTATAATATTAGATTAATTTTCAGCTGCCATTATTTAATATATGTATTTATCTATTGGTTTTCTCTTCTTTTCTGTATTCAGTTCCACGTTTTCGCACCCTGTTGAACATTGCATCAATATAAGCGATTTAAGTTTTTGATGGGTTTACACACACACACACACACACACACACACACACACACACACACGTGTGGGGGGGGGGGGCGGGGGTCCGTGGGTGTGTTACACCTTTTTCAGTATGAAATTCTGCATCACATTTGAGTAGTTTTGTTGCGGGTGGAATGAGAATGAGAAGACAGACAAGATTAACAACGAATCGGTCTAAAGTTAATCAACCGACAAACTTGGATCAAAGTCAGGTCAGGGTAGAGGTAGAGGAGGAACATGTAACTTTTCCTACGGAACAGACAAATCCAGCACTCTTAACAGTAAAGTAAAAATGGAAGGACAGAGGTCAGGCGAACATCAGGCGATATTGCCTAGTAAGGAAGGGAAATTTGCTTTATGGAAGGAACCTCAAGGGATTGTCGGCATCATTAATTTCCTGGCTACTTTAGGTATCACTCCACAAAACTCAAAGCAGTTAGACGATTCTATTTTGTGTCAGTGTGATTGTTCTCAGCCATCATAACTACTTCAGGTAATGACAGATCAGTTTTCTATTGTGGCTGTAAGTTACCCTTTCTATTAAGCTCTTCGGGTCTGGAGCTTCGTATGTTATTCGCGAGAGCTCTGAATTTCTACGAGCTGCTAGTAATTCATCTACTTCTTACATCTATCTGGCTAGCTAGGTATACATATTTTGATCCGATAGTAGTATAATCGCACTGAATAGCGTTAATACATTAAAATTTTATGGGCCTGGGAGTTCCTGGAGGTCAGAAGGACCAGCAAACTGCTGACGTTCGCTTACTGTGCGGCCATCGTCATTTAGGATAAGATTCTCATCTATTATGCTCAGCAAACTGAAACCAAGCGCGTAATTTATGTCAGCGTAAATCATTATATATTGTCAACTACACTGAGGAAACATGATTTTCACACTGACATTATCGTACAGCCTGCCCTCTGCAGTTCAAGGATTTGAAATAAGTGACTCTTGTTGCTTAGCTATGTTGAGATGCACCCCAAGAGGTAATTTTTACTGTAACCTGTATTATAGCTTCTTTCCTTACGATTCACAGATCGTAGGGAAAAGTTGTTACTTATATGCCTAACTATAGACACAGCGAATGGGAGGACTATAGGATAAAGTTTATGAATTTTCGCAGTAGCAACGCAGTTTCAGTAAGGTGTGTTACGAAAGGGGGGCGGCGTACTATGTGACCTCGGAACACAAAAACTTTATAAAAATACAGAGTTTGTTAATTATTGATTATTTATACTCGCAACATACTTTGCAAAGAGATATTTATTTGTAAGTAGGGTCCTGTACCTGAAAATATTAAATATGAAAACCACAGTGAAAGACGCATCTGCTACTGAGACTTAAATCTGTGGCAGAATGAAGTGTCTGTGGGACATCCATTCTGCTAATATTTTTCATGCTGCAGTTATATATGGAACATTCTTTATTTGGATAAAATCACACACGTCGGTCATTCCATGTCACGTGTCCGACTTAAGAAGATGCTCCTAGCTCGACCATCTTCAATTTTCATTAATTTTGTACAGCGTGTACTTATGCGAAGTTTCAGGCTCACCTGTAACTTGGTTGAGATGTTAGAGTCACTTTTGTAAATACCTCTTTTACCGAGACCAAAAAGTCTGCCATTCCACTGTTCCTAACGTAAAAAAGCTAGACTCTTGCTTCTGGGTTTAGTGGTACAACCTTTTGTGCTCTACACACAAGTGACGGAAGTAGAGTTCAGAAAGCAATGCATTTAGCATAATATCAGTTCAAAGTGGGCAACAAACAATGTCGCGAGGAATTTGTCCCATACTTTAGCGAGGCATAAGTAGTGGAGAAAGTGCGCTATGGACCCGTTCTTTAGCGAAATCACTGTACGCCGGAGTGTTTAGTATATCACAAATTTGGGCTTGGCTTGTGTGTTTCATTACTGTGACACCTATAAATTTCCTAAAATACATGAAAGTATCAAAATATCCCCGTGTTCAGAGTCATGTGTCTCAAAATGGACACCTACCACATTACATTCATTTACACCATTCAACACAGCACATTTCATTCTATTAGCAAAACTTATTTTCATTTTGGTGTCTCATTGGGTAAGGTGTAAAAATTGCGCCTTAAATTTGAAATTTTGTTGATTAGGTCTGCAGTGTTTAAATATTCATTTTGCTGTTTATTTGGTGATTTTAAATTTGTTTGTGACAGGTTAATTGCTAAATTTCACCATTTACCTGTACTAGAGACTGCTACATAATTTTAGTGAAGCTGAATGCTTATTAATTTTATTTCATTTCTTTAGTTAGGACTCGACGGTTTCATTTTAGTGACTGAAGCGTATCAAGTTGTTGCTAAGATGGAAAAATAAGATCATTTAATGTATGCAGTTTTGGAAATATTAATTCTCCATGCCATTTAACGAAGTACAGTGCCTTAAAAGGACTAAAAGCTGTAAAGGAACTTTCCTTAGAAGAACAAGACAAGTTGGATGGTGCTCCATCGCTCTGGAACCACGACGTCTGATGGATATGCAACGGCACATCCTACAAATGCCGCACCAGGATGTCTTGCAGGAAGGCCAAGCAGCTGTGACCCGCTACGTGACGCGGTATAACATACGGATCAGTCAGGCAACCACGGATAATAACGACCCACACATTAATACCAGAACGATGTTGAAATCAATCGGCATGTTTGCCGTGGGGAGTTTCCTCATCCCAAATACGGCTGTTATGACGGATAAGCTGACTTTCGTTTGTCAAATGCGCTTCATCTGTGAAAATAATGAGCGGAGGAATGACTGAAACTTGACGCAGCGTTTTGGATCCATGTGCACTAATTGTCACGTGGCACAAAATTAGTCGGCCCCATTGCCTGTAGTCACTGGAGGTAATATGGGGAAGTTGCTAAGTTGCTGTCCATGAAGAACTCGCCAGACGCTACTCGAGGATGCATCCACCGAACCTGCAATGCTGCAGGTACTCGTCAAGAGGTTCTGGTCGACCAGTTGGAGGGCTTCCTCCTTCACGTCAAAAGTGTAATACGTTCAGCCATGACAAAAGTCTGCCATATTAGCCTTGAAGGTGCCGCTTTCGATAAGTCGTTGTTCCAATATTGTAAAAATGCCATGTGATGTACAGGCACGTTCGTGAGAGATGCGTTCTGATAATTAACCATTTCGTCCTCTTCCACAGTAGATGAACAACATGTCTGTGTTCTCCGAAACCGTATACTGTGCCGTCCTGTAATGCCTCATCTTTCTCGATCACTCAGTGCCAACTGATGTACATGCGCTTCAATTCATTGATTTGTTCACAGATAACACGTGACATGACATCACACAAGACCTTATATGACACGAGACACTGACCTCTGTTAGTGTTTACTGCTTTCCTTATCTTCCAAATGGCGCATTTCTGGACAAGGGTTTATTACCAAATATTGCTTTCCTGAGCCCCCTCTACAACGCCAATAACTATATGATAGACAGTCCAGTCAGAATAACGCGACCATCTGTCAAAATCATGGACTTTCAGGAAGTGAATCATTGAGGTTCTCTAAGACACCGAAAGGGATGTGGAGCCACTCTGACCCTATTGCCGTGGCCAGCAGCGCTAGGTTTCTATGTAGAGGATTCATGGCTCGAACAGCCCAATCGAGGTGGCTCCATGGATTTTCAGTTGGGTTTAATTCTCAGGATTTGTTTTCCACGGATCTATGGTAAACTCATCCTGTTGCTCATCGACATATGCCTGTAGACTGTGATCTGTGACACATTGCATTGCCCTGCTAGTAGAGGTCGCCATAGTAAGCAGAAAAGAAACTTTTTGTAGGTTTTGATATAGTCTAGAAGGATAAATATACAATTGTGCTGATCCATTCTGCCCCAGAGTGTAACAGTCCATCCTCCATCCTGGACCCTCACAACTATTGTTGCAGGGCCATACATGTCAACAGCCATCTATCTGATAGAGAATGAAACGTCATTCATCTGGAAAGGCCAACTGTCGCCGCTATGTGAATGTCCAGTTGTGATAGGGGAAGGCCAGATAATATCAGACAGTTAAGTTTTCTTTCAAGTTTTGAATACAGTAAAGGCTTGATATGAAAACAATGACCACCATAACGTACTGTCATAAGTAATAAAACAACCAGCCTAGCATTTACTCTTATGGAGGAGAATTATTATTATCTACAGGTTTCTAAAATTTATTTGAATGTTAACTAAGGAGAAAGGTTGAAGGGTTGATCACACAAGATGTAAATACAGAAAATAAGCAAATGTTTCTCACAAAACACTGATTATTGGTATTAATACATGGCAATTGAACTGAGTGATTTTAATAATTTTAGGTTCACAAATAGTCACTAAATGATAATAAAATAATAAATCTGCCATTTTACACACTTAACAACATATTATACTACATCTTGAACACGACTTTTATTCTATATTCAAGAAACAGCCATCGCATTCATAGCACAGACCGTTGCTTTCAAGGTCTGCTCAGTTTTCGGGGGCCATCCGTTACACAATCGACACTGGATCCAGTCCTCTTCAAAAGTTTCGTCATAAGTAATGCAGTGAGTCACGCCATCACTTCTATTGTTTACATCGCCAAATTTTAGGTTTTTCTTATCATTTTCGCAGGGTTTTCCCATTTCTGTTGTAGAACTCTCATTCTTTTTACAACATCCAATTTTTCTATTGGTCAAAAGTTTGGTTCTAGCTAGGCCTACAGGCTTTTTGTTGAGACTGAGATGTCTTAGAGAACTCAATTGCTAGATCATGATTAGAGGACTCTGGTAATGCGGTCGAGGAGCGAGGACTCGGTTAATGGTTGGCAGGCGGGGGGGGGGGGGGGGGGGGGAGAGACAGATGAGGAGCCTGGTAAAGACATAGAAGCGGATGAGGAGCCTGGTAAAGACATGCCAGAAGATGGGCATAGTAAAGGTATGGCAGGCGAGGGGGCTGGTAGATGAGAGGCCTGGTAAAGACTTGGCAGCAGATGAGGAGCTTGGTAAAGACATGACAGAAGATGGGCATGGTAAAGGCATGGCGGAGTAGGAGCCAGGTCCAGAACAGGTGAATGAGGTACTAGTTGATTCACTGTTCTCGTTTAATGAAGGAGCGGAATCCAAGTCACTGAAAATATTTCGCTTCAGGGGAGAAATCCCTGTGCATTCAAAGCCAGACTTTGCCATCACCATCCTGCAAATCCTTGAGAAAGCTGAGCTCACTAAACCTACTATGTCCTTCAAGGTTATCTTAATGTTAGGATGTTGTCGCGTCCAGTATGAACATACTTCACGATAAGCATCATTGGAAGGTCTCATAGCGGTTCTGTCCAGTGGCTGTAGTTCGTGGGAAGTGTGTGGAGGTAGGCTTAACATGTGAATATGGTGTTTCTTTGTAAGCGTTATGACGTCCAAGTGCTTGTGGCTTGAGAGGCCATCCAAGATTGGTAATGCAGGGGTTTTCTCGGTTGGCTTCACTCTTTCTACCGACGAAACAAGTAATTTGAGGAAAACATCCTTAGTAATCCATCCACTTGGTTGGGCATCAAAAACACTTCCCATTGGGACACTTTTCTTCAGATCATTGCCAAGTCGAACATGGGGAAGACAAACAGCGGTGGGATAAATACATCCCTTGCAGCTTTAATTGAGAGAAGAATCGTGACATTCATGCTTCTCTCATCTGAGGTAAATGTTCCAACATGCTTTTACCTTTAACTGACATTACTTTCAGTCTGTTGCTATGAACAGACGTTACGTCTGTTTCGTCGGCGTGACAAGACTTGGAGGGGCTGAACTTATACTTGACCATCAACTCAGAAAGTCTGTCGAGAAATCGGTCAACTTGTTCTGTGCTAAAACGTGCTGCTCTCTGTAAACTTGTTGATTCCGCTGTCATCAGCCGCAGATCTAGATGTCTTTTCATAAAGTCGTAGTAGTAGTCTTTTCCTGCCTTCAGTTTTTCTTTATTGAACGTATGTTTTATTTTCATTTTCTCTGCAAATTGATAAGCAAGCTTCAAAAACTCTGCCGGCCAGAGTAGCCGAGCGGTTCTAGGCGCTTCAGTCTGGAACCGCGCGACCGCTACAGTCGCAGGTACGAATCCTGCCTCGGGCATGGCTGTGTGTGTTGTCCTTAGGTTAGTTAGGTTTAAGTAGTTCTAAGTTCTAGGGCACTGATGACCTCAGATGTTAAGTCCCATAGTGCTCAGAGCCATTCGAACCATTTTCAAAAACTATTCCTTGCTTAGTGCATTAGCCGACTGTCTAGAGTTTTAATGTGAGCGTAGAGTACTTGCTCCTGCTCGTCATTGGAAGTTGTAGCAAGATCTTTTGAGTTTCGCAGTTTCGGTTTCAGTTCTAGCTCCATCCCTTCCGAAAAGTTCTTAAGCGGGTCGCCAAGCGCACTTCTTTGGACTGAAAAACGCTCAATAGCCTTTCGAATTCTCATTTCCTTTAAATGAACTTTTTCTGCAGCTTTCTTGATATTTTCTTCTCTCCAAGTGTGCCTCACTTTCCCCATTTCACCCGTAAAATGAAACAAATCGTTCAAAATTTAATTTTAGTCGGCTATGATTGCTGTCCAATACAACCCTCAAAGATTATGTCCGATACAACCCGACAGACATGAGAAGACAATTCGACTGTCACGTGCTTACTAATAAGTCTAAACAGATGTAGTGCCTAAACATATGGTAGAAAACCCGTTATTACTACCAATGACATTATAATAGAATTACACTAACTTTCAAGCCTGTATAGCACTCCAGAGTTATCTTCATACAAAAAGAGAAACCCACATAACAAAAAATGAGCAGTCACTTCCATACAAAAAGTCGGTGCGGTACAAGATGGCGTAACCTCCTCTCTGTCTTCAAAGCCAATACTGCGGTGACTTTGACTGGTGCTGCTGCGCATGGCAAAAATCAGAAGCAGCACTTGTCCGATGTAACTCACCGTCCGATACGACCTGACCTTCCCCTACTGGTATGAAAATGCCCTCCTTCGTTGTCGATGAGCAGCAGTCAGCATGGGTGCATGAAACAGGGCTCACATGCAGCAACGTTTGTTCAACAGTCGTGGAAGAGACACTGCTGTCATCTTCACGGTCAGTTGCTCAACACTTGCACGGTGCCTGTACACGTCCACGCAGCTGTCATTCACCCTTGTCATCTATGACCCATGATGCACCACAGTTGCCTCAGCACCAGTTTTCGATAGCGTCGGTATATTTTGACCACGGTGGCATGCTAACAGTTTACAAACTTAGCCATTTCGGAAATACTTACTGTTGTGCACGACTTCGTGCAAGATGGTAAGGAGAGTTGGACTACACAGTGCTACAGCAACTGTCCACGTAGGAAGTCTGGACAGGGGAAGAAATGATTTTTGAACAAGTTAACAAAAAGAACGTAGTATTTACGTATTGTATGTTAACTGGGGACCTAGAAACCACGGAGAGACTCTGCCCCGCCACAGCCGCAGTGGTCCACAACCCGACTACGACTACCGCAGTGCACTTCACCCCTCCGCCGCCCCACACCGAACCCAGGATTACTGTGAGGTTCGGCCCCCGGTAGACCCCCCAGGGAGCGTCTCACACCAGACGAGTGCCTTTGTTTGCGTGGTAGAGTAAAGGTGGTGTACGCATACGTGGAGAATTTGTTTGCGCAGCAATCGCCGACATAGTGCAACAGACCACATTCGCCAAGGCAGATGGAAAACCGTCTAAAAACCAATCACAGACTGGCCGGTGCACCGGACCTAGACACAAATCCGCCGGGCGGATTCGTGCCGGGGACCAGGCGCTCCTCCCTGCCCGAAAAGCCGTGCATTAGACCGCACGGTCAACCGGGCGGGTTTAGTATTTACGTAACTTGTATTTCTCAAAGTGTATAAAAACTCATTGCAAATAATGCAGCAGGGAATAGAATCCAGCTATCAATGTCAACAAGGATGAGGCTCCCTTGAATAGGCACAATGTGTCCTAGCAAAGAGGTCCCAAGTTCGAGTGGGCTGAGTACCTGCCACCGGCGCAGAGGGCACTCATGGTACAGAGCCATTGGAGGCGTGGCTCAGCAAGAGCGCACCATTGGATCCGCAAGATCCTGTGTGACCGTTGTTATTGGCGGATGGAATGTTGCAATTCAGTTGCCAACAGCATAACGTCTGTGGAGTAGTATCGACCCATGATACCACACTTCCACCCTTGGCCTGAAAGCCGATGATCGTGCCCCTCTGGACGCCAGATAAATCGCACGGCCTCCGCATTACAATAATTACTGCACTGTTTGCCGCATCTGCCTAGAACGCGCCCACTGCTAATGCTGTCACCTACAGGAAGTCGGACTTAGGCAGTGGTAATAGTAATGTGTCTAGCCCATGTAGGATGTCTGAATCACCCTGTGCGTTGTAAAAAGTAACTGCCCTACGACATTCCCTTGGCGTCTCACAAAGTTACCTTTACACCTATCGATTCTGTTCCGTTAATAACGACGTGTTGGGTTCTACCAGCAAGGATCTCCCGAGTACAGTAGCGGCTCGCCGCACCTCGGGAACCAAATTATGTGCGTCGCGCGCGTTATTTCGTCGTCGAGCTGATAAGACGGGGAGAGTGTGGCGGTGACGTAGGCATTCCGAAGCCAGGGCGACAGGTGAGCAAGTGGCAGCTGGAGCTGGCCGGGCAGAGACGGCACGAGGGCGGCGGCGGCAGCGGCGGGCCAAGTCTCCGGCCGCGCAGTAATTAGCCGCCCCGGGCTGACAAGGGACGCAAAAACACTCGGCGCATTCCGCAGCTTTTAATTAAAGCAGAGATAACGGGCAGGTTTTATTAAAAAGCGCCGTCCGCCGCGGCGCTGCCCGCGCCGGCGACCGCACCCCATCCGCCGCCTCCGCGCGCGTCCTGCCGCGGGGCTGTCTCGATCACTCACTGCAGAAGGACGCCTCTGCCTTCAGCAAAGACTGGTGGATGTAAGGCAGTCACACAGAAGCCCAAAATTACAAAAATCGTCTGGTGACCATAAGTGCATCTCTGCTTGCCCACGAACAATTATCTCCTGAACAACACCGACCATTCCTACCTTGTACCGCTACTGGCAACGAGTAAAACTGTAGCGAACACTGTTGAACTTCGATAGGTTAATCACTAGACCGTGTGACTGTGCACCTTAGTATATCGTAAAGAAGACATCAGTTCCTAATCGAAATGGAGAACGTGTGAAACGTACCATCGTGAATGACGGTAATGCCTCTAACATTCTTCCAACGTTAAACTTGCCGTTATTTAGTAATTCAGTGCTAGCCATTTTAATTATTGGATTGGTGCTTAAATTCGTAGTGTTTTTGTATAAATTTTAACCCTTTAAGATTGTGATCGTTTCATAGCATCTGCTACTGCTAATAACTAAGACACCAGTGCCTACGAGCTTTAATTTGTACGCTAAAGCACTGAAGATGATCATTATGTGATAGAAATATCGATTTTGCTGCTAACAAATCATCAAAATTACTGACAATGTTGACCTTCCTTCTAATTTGATTCTTGTTCCCCACAGCAGGTGGAGAAAGAGGTCCCTTCCGTAATCCTTTCAGTCGGCGATATTCTCGAAGTGCGGCTGCAGCATTACTGATGTTTTGATAATAGAGCTTCACCAATAATGCACTGCTCCTTTCGTCCAAGCTCATGTTGACAAGTCAACAAGTGTACTCCGACCGGTCAGGTGTGTGATTTTTTTGATTTTTTTTTTTTGTCATCAGTCTACTGACTGGTAGCACTTGCAACCTACGTCCTCAATTATTTGCTTGACGTATTCCAATCTCTGTCTTCCTCTACAGTTTTTGCCCTCTACAGCTCCCTCTAGTACCATGGAAGTCATTCCCTCATGTCTTAGCAGATGTCCTATCATCCCGTCCCTTCTCCTTATCAGTGTTTTCCACATATTCCTTTCCTCTCCGATTCTGCGTAGAATCTCCTCATTCCTTACATTATCAGTCCACCTAATTTTCAACATTCGTCTGTAGCACCACATCTCAAATGCTTCGATTCTCTTGTTCCGGTTTTCCCACAGTCCATATTTCACTACCATACAATGCTGTACTCCAGACGTACATCCTCAGAAATTTCTTCCTCAAATAAAGGCCGGTATTTGATATTAGTACACTTCTCTTGGCCAGAAATGCCTTTTTTCCATAGCGAGTATGATTTTGATGTCTTCCTTGCTCCGTCCGTTATTGGTTATTTTACTGCCTAGGTACCAGAATTCCTTAACTTCATTGACTTCGTGATCATCAATCCTGATGTTAAGTTTCTCGCTGTTCTCATTTCTACTACTTCTCATTACCTTCGTCTTTCTCCGATTTACTCTCAAACCATACTGTGTACTCATTAGACTGTTCATTCCGTTCAGCAGATCATTCAATTCTTCTTCACTTTCATTCAGGATAGCAATGTCATCAGCTAATCGTATCATTGATTTCCTTTCACCTTGTATTTTAATTCCACTCCTGAACCTTTCTTTTTTTATTCCTCGATGTACCGATTGAAGAGTAGGGGCGAAAGGCTACAGCCTTGTCTTGCACCCTTCTTAATACGAGCACTTCGTTATTGATCGTCCACTCTTATTATTCCTTCTTGGTTGTTGTACATATTCCATACGACCCGTCTCTCTCTATAGCCTACCCCTACTTTTTTCAGAATCTCGAACAGCTTGCACCATTTTATATTGTCGAACGCTTTTTCCAGGTCGACAAATCCTATGAAAGTGTCTTGATTTTTCTTTGGCCTTGCTTCCATTATTAGCCGCAACGTCAGAATTGCCTCTCTCGTCCCTTTACTTTTCCTAAAGTCAAACTGATCGTCACCTAGCGCATTCTCAATTTTCTTTTCCATTCTTCTTGTAAGCAGCTTCGATGCATGAGCTGTTAAACTGTCTGTGCGATAATTCTCGCACTTGTCAGCTCTTGCCGTCTTCGGAATTGTGTTGATGATGCTTTTCCGAAAGTCAGATGGTATGTCGCCAGACTCATATATTCTACACACCAACGTGAACAGTCGTTCTGTTGCCACTTCCCCCAATGATTTTAGAAATTCTGATGGAATGTTATCTATCCCTTCTGCCTTATTTGACCGTAAGTCCTCCAAAGCTCTTTTAGATTCCGATTCTAATACTGGATCCCCTATCTTCTCTAAATCGACTCCTGTTTCTTCTTCTATCACATCAGACAAATCTTCACCCTCATAGAGGCTTTCAGTGTATTCTTTCCACCTATCTGCTCTCTCCTCTGCATTTAACAGTGGAATTCCCGTTGCACTCTTCATGTTACCACTGTTGCTTTTAATGTCACCAACGGTTGTTTTGACTTTCCTGTATGCTGAGTCTGTCCTTCCGACAATCATATCTATTTCGATGTCTTAACATTTTTCCTGCAACCATTTCGTCTTAGCTTCCCTGCACTTCCTATTTATTTCATTCCTCAGCGACTTGTATTTCTGTATTCCTGATTTTCCCAGAACATGTTTGTACTTCCTCCTTTCATCAATCAACTGAAGTATTTCTTCTGTTACCCATGGTTTCTTCGCAGCTACCTTCTTTGTACCTATGTTTTCCTTCCCAACTTCTGTGATTGCCCTTTTTAGATATGTCCATTCCTCTTCAACTGTACTGCCTACTGCGTTATTCCTTATTGCTGTATCTATAGCGTTAGAGAACTTCAAACGTATCTCGTCATTCCTTAGTACTTCCGTATCCCACTTCTTTGCGTATTGATTCTTCCTGACTAATGTCTTGAACTTCAGCCTACTCTTCATCACTACTATATTGTGATCTGAGTCTATATCTGCTCCTGGGTACGCCTTACAATCCAGTATCTGATTTGGGAATCTCTGTCTGACCATGATGTAATCTAATTGAAATCTTCCCGTATCTCCCGGCCTTTTCCAAGTATACCTCCTCCTCTTGTGATTCTTTAACAGGGTATTCGCTATTACTAGCTGAAACTTGTTACAGAACTCAATTAGTCTTTCTCCTCTTTCATTCCTCGTCCCAAGCCCATACTCTCCTGCAACGTTTTCTTCTACTCCTTCCCCTACAACTGCATTCCTGTCGCCCATGACTATTAGATTTTCGTCCCCCTTAACATACTGCATTACCCTTTCAATATCCTCATACACTTTCTCTATCTGTTCATCTTCAGCTTGCGACGTCGGCATGTATACCTGAACTATGGTTGTCGGTGTTGGTCTGCTGTCGATTCTGATTAGAACAACCCGGTCACTGAACTGTTCACAGTATCACACCCTCTGCCCTACCTTCCTATTCATAACGAATCCTACACCTGTTATACCATTTTCTGCTGCTGTTGATATTACCTGATACTCATCTGACCAGAAATCCTTGTCTTCCTTCCACTTCACTTCACTGACCCCTACTATATCTATATTGAGCCTTTGCATTTCCCTTTTCAGATTTTCTAGTTTCCCTACTACGTTCAAGCTTCTGACATTCCACGCCCCGACTCGTAGAATCAATCTTTTTCTCATGGTAACCTCCCCTTTGGCAGTCCCCTCCCAGAGATCCGAATGGGGGACTATTCCGGAATCTTTTGCCAATGGAGAGATCATCATGACACTTCTTCAATTACAGGCCACATGTCCTGTGCATACACGTTACGTGTCTTTAATGCAGTGGTTTCCATTGCCTTCTGAATCCTCATGTCGTTGATCATTGCTAATTCTTCCGCCTTTAGGGGAAATTTCCCACCCCTAGGACAAGAGAGTGCCCTGAACCTCTATCCGCTCCTCCGCCCTCTTTGACAAGGCCGTTGGCAGAATGAGGCTGACTTCTTAGGCCGGAAGTCTTCGGCCACCAATGCTGATTATTTATCAAAATTTAGGCAGTGGCGGGGATCGAACCCGGGACCGAAGACGTTTTGATTATGAATCAAAGACGCTATCCCTAGACCACGGGATGAGTTTATGAATCATAATGACTGATCACGGCTCCTGCTGACCATAATTGGGACTCGACGGTTGCCCTGTGACGCATGAATATCACGCACCCTATACTCAGGACATTAATGCTACCAAGTTTGGTACTTGTACAGTAATTAGTTTGCATGTTACAGCGTGTTAAGTAAAAAACTGAAACTCCGTCCTAGCAGGCCATGAAGGCCCAACGGTACCCACCGGCCAGAGTGTCATCCTCAGCCCACAGGCGTCACTGGGTGCGGATGAGGAGGGACATGTTGTCAGCACACCGCTCTCCCCGCCGTAGGTCAGTTTCCGAGACCGTAGCCGCTACTTCTCAATCAAGTAGCTGCTGAGTTTGCCTCACAAGGGCTGAGTGCACCCCGCTTGCCAACAGCGCTCGGCAGACCGGATGGTCACCCATCCAAGTGCTAGCCCAGCCCAACAACGCTTAACTTCGGTGATCTGACGGGAACCGGTGTTACCACTGCGGCACGGCCGTTGGCACGTGTTAAGTAGGGAAAGTTAATTATAACCACCCGCTATTAAAGAGCGCAATTAATCCAAAAACGTTAACTTTACAACCGAACCAAAGTTATCGACACAATTATGCACAACAACAAGGGAACAGATGACAGTGGTTACACCAAACTACATCATCATTTGACATCTGTGGCAGCAAGTGAATATACAGTTGCGGATAATGAAGTAATACACATCTGGAACGAAAATTTTTATCTCACAGATCGATTATAAGGCAACCAATCGTATGTTGTTAATAAAAGTACACGAGAGCCGGCCGGGGTGGCGGTGCAGTTCTAGGCGCTACAGTCTGGAACCGCGTGACCGCTACGGTCGCAGGTTCGAATCCTGCCTCGGGATTGGATGTGTGTGATGTCCTTAGGTTAGTTAGGTTTAACTAGTTCTAAGTTCTAGGCGACTGATGACCTTAGCAGTTAAGTCCCATAGTGCTCAGAGCCATTTGAATCAAAGTACATGAGAGCTGTTCTAAGTTATCTACAATTATTTAGAATGTAAGAGAACACACACCAGTGGTTACGCAAAACTGTGTCATCATTAGTTGATAACAACATACGACTTGTTATACAGTCGATTGTGAAGCAATTACGAATAGTAAAACAGATCCCGTGATTGTGATCATACAGAGTGATCATGACTACAGAATAGCAGCCGCTACAACGAATAACGTCTTCATGTTCGATTCACTGCCAATGATTGTGACTGTGATGAACCCCAGGACAGAAGAAGGTCAGCGCCTGGAGTAATATCATCTGTTTCTTTTTCTTTTATTGTAGGTCCAGATTTCAGCTAAAAGTGCAGCTATGATAAGTTCAAATGGTTCAAATGGTTCTGAGCACTATGGGACTTCCCTAGAACTTAGAACTACTTAAACCTAATTAACCTAAGGACATCACACACATCCATGCCTGAGGGAGGATTCGAACCTGCGACTGTAGCCGTCGCGCGGTTCCAGACTGAAGTGCCTAGAACCACTCGGCCACTCCAGCCGTACAGCTATGATAAGTGTGTTATACGTAGTCATGTAGACTCAACGTAGTTATAAAGATAGGTATTCCAATGTTGCTTAGACATGAACAAGCATTAGGCTGTTATTATAATTACATTGAGCAACATGGCTACCTGTAAAGCACTGATAGTAGTTCCACTGTTAGCTGGAATCTAGATCTGACCGTCTTCCTGTCTTAAATAAAGTCATGGAACGTATGAAACAATTGTAAATAGCTGAACTGGGTAGTTTTTGTTTGTTGCTAACAAGGTAAAGCGAGCTGTGCTTAATTTGCCACATGTCTCTTCGATAGAGGAACGGATGCCAAAGCTTACACAAGTTTGCGGTGACGTAGAGGGATAAAACAGTGAGTAACCAGTTACACATTTAAAGTAATTGTACACAACATAGCAAAATCACCGCAAATGTGCTCACACAGACTGACCCTGAGTAACGGACAAAAGCGATAACAAGAAGACGCGTTGTTTCTGAACATGTGAAATGATATACTAATTAAATTGTATAGTTTCAATCGTGTATTGACAATTAAAATCTACCTGTGTTTATCTTTCCTCTGTTATGCACGGGTACAGAGCTGGTAAAGAATAAAAGCCACTGCGTAATTAATCAAAACAATTGGAAAATAGATACGAGCAAAGTGTTGTGTTGGCTACTGTGAGAGTCAGTACAGACACAAACAAGGAAGAGGAGAGGTTGTAATGGCTAGTGGCAGGAATCCAAAATCACCTGAACAAAACACTTTCGAATTAACATAAAATTTTATTTGTATTAAGGAAACAAACGATACTTCCTGTGTTTTCTGTGCCTCCTGCATGCAATTACATTGACAATCTGCTACTACTAGCAGATTGCAGGCTCAGCAACGTCTTTCTATTACTCAGCACTGATGCTCTCGAAGTCCGCGACCAAGCTGGAGCCGACCAGCTTTTTTTTTTTTTTTTCTTTCCTTTATTGAATATCGATTCCCCCCGATGGGGACTGGCTGGCAGCAGCTTAGTACGCTGCTCTGCAACCTACAGACTTTTCAAAACGGAAGAAGAAGAAGCAATAAAAGCAGGCGATAAAACGGTGACTTAAATTGAAAAACGGCGGAAAATTGTAGAAACTTAAAACATAAAGCAAAGGGTTGGCAATGCTAATAAAATACACAGGAAGCAGACAGGTAACATAGGAGACAGACAATTAAAAAACATGGCGACAGTCTGGTTTCTGTAAACACTGCACTAAAATGTCGGCACAAAGACGACACACCTTAGCCAAGGGCAGATCGGGGGGGGGGGGGGGGGGTGTGGTGTGTGACCTGGACAGATGAGGGGGAAAACAAGGAGGGAGGATAGGAAAAACGAAAGAGGAGGGGGAACCAAAGAAGGAGGGAGAGAACTCATAAGGGGGGGGGGGGGGAGGGGCAGGGCAGACGCGAGAGGGAATGGGAAAAGGCAGAGGAGGGAAACGCAAAAGGACTCGGGGGAGAGAAGGGGCGTAGGGAGAGGGTAGGTGGGGAAAAAAGAGGATGGAAGGGGGGAGAGGGAGCCCAGGAAAACGATGGAGGAAAGGAGGGGGGGGGGGGGGGTGAGGATCAGAGTTGATAGGAGGGATAAATGGAGGGAGAGAGCCGACCGCGGTGGCCACGCGGTTCTAGGCGCTGCAGTCCGGAACCACACGATTGCTACGGTCGCAGGTTCGAATCCTGCCTCAGGCATGGATGTGTGTGATGTCCTTAGGTTAGTTAGGTTTAAGTAGTTCTAAGTTCTAGGGGACTGATGACCTCAGATGTTAAGTCCCATAGTGCTGAGAGCTGTTTGAACCATTTTTTGGAGGGAGAGAGGGCATCTTCCGGGAGGGGGCCGACCATCGATAGGCGGCTAGTTAAATCAGCATTGACAGCTAGCGTTAAACTTTGTCATCTTGGAGGTGTGACGCTGCCCGCTCTTTCCATTGGCATGCGGGTCAGCACCTTCTTGATGCGTTTTGTGGCGCAGCGCTAGTCGCTGTGCAGTCGATGCTTTAGGACTGCATACAAAGGTTTTCAATACTTCTACGCACAATGACAAGGGATCAGATGACACTGCTTACAACAAACTGTGTTTTCATTTGACACACAGAACGATAAAATACAGTTACGAACTAATTATGTAAAATTATCAAGAACGGCAATTATCTCACCAAACTATCATAAGTCATGAGCAATATAGTTACAAAGGACGCATTGTTGTTAGAAATGTATGAGAACTCTAGCTACTGACCTGGCAGTTATCATGTACTGCTAATAAAATTACAAGTGAGATGCACAAAATTATCTAAAATTATTTACAATAGAAGTGAACAAATACCAGTTGTTACTCAAACTTATATTGTCACTACGTTGATAGAGCCATACGATTTATTGCACAGACGACTGTGGAATAATTACATACAAATATTCGTTTAGACATCGTAGCTTTAGCCTAATTTCCTGCTTTCCTCAACAGCCGACGACGCGAAGAGGTTCAAAGAAACACATTTAATGTGCTACATGTGTAATAATAATGCTGAAGTGGTTTTTATTATTAACATCAATATCAACTGCGGAGTCAATATGATCAAGATCATAAAATAACAGGCCTTGACGTCACAACTGTGAAGCCAAGAAATTCAGTCGGTAGCCATCTTGATCCGACCAAAACACTGCTGTTCTAAGCTTGTGTCCATAGGTTTGTCTCTAGTTTATGGAAGGATTTTGAGCTATAATGGTGACTTGCGTAGTGTCTGAAAGCACGAATCGTTCTGATTGTGAAGCTAAATCGAAATGGATAACATTTGAGGTGTTAAACTTCCTCGATGACGTGTTATTTTACCACCTGTATTGCGAAAAAATTTCTATTGTAGCGCAGTTTTCTCTCAAACGATTTCATATTTCCAAAACTCTCTACGGGAAAATGCCGTGAGGAGAAAGAATTGGTGAGCATCTATATGGAACACAATGTGTTGTCAGCGTTTTGGAGAAGAGGCCATCGACCGAACGTCGCCTTCAACAGTTCGTCTTAGGAGAAATGCTGTGCCATAAAATTGCAGTGCCCACCCGAAACTTTTGCAAAATGTACGTTAAATCATAGATTCCAAGTTCATGTTGCTACACAAAATATGCATACCATAGATAAACGAGAAGCGCTAAATGATTTCTTAATATTCATGTTCTGAGATCACATACGCATGTCAAAAGTAGGCAGCTAAATAGGCCTAAATAGAAGGTTGAGTAGTTTTACGATTCTAATAATTATTTCCATATATGTTGGTAAGAGCAGAAAATATTTCGCAGTAAATTTACTTAAATGTGCTTGAGAGGACCACACGCAAGATGCGTGTATTGCTCATTTATTTGAGGTTGAACATTTTTTTTTCTTTTATCTTTTACTTGACTGTTTACCTTCCAGATCATCCAGCGAGTGTGTGATGTGTCTAGGTACCAAATATTTTATTTAGGATTTTCATCATATTAATTATCTACTCTGTGGTGTGTTAATTGTTATGTTGGAAGAGTTCCCTTTATTTTGAGAACTCCTGCTCCACAAAATAGTAACTATTTTTTGTGCATCAAAAAGTTGTAGATGTAATGCTGATTTTAAAAATCTGTTTACTTTCTAGTGTTGCTAAAAAACTTTTCACCTCAGGACACAGTTTCTTACATCGAAAGAAAGTTGTGCAGTGTGTGAGAAGAGAACAAGGAAACCGGGAATAATATCAAGCTTCCTCGGAAGCCAAACTTGGGACTGGGGCGTCATGCAGGGAAATACTAATGTGAATCTTACGCAGAATAGGAACTACGTGGATGAAGAGTATTTTAGTGTTCAACAGAGTATCCAGTGTAGTCCAAATGAAGAGTTGTAACGACAAAATCCTAGAGCAATAATCGGTATCTAGGTGAGGCACCTGGTTTCGGCGGCCATGCAACACGTATGTCCACAGAACTCCATTGATTTAATGTTTAGTGACTTACAAGTAAATATTTAAACAAGACGTTTTTACGATTTCTGTGCTCACATGAGACATCAATGGTCACTTGGCAATCACTTGGCCGGCCGTGTGTGGCCGAACGGTTCTAGGCGCTTCAGTCTGATACCGTGCGACCGCTACGGTCGCAGGTTCGAATCCTGCCTCGGGCATGGATGTGTGTGATGTCCTTAGGTTAGTTAGATTTAAGTAGTTCTACGTTCTAGGGGACTGATGACTTCAGATGTTAAGTCCCATAGTGCTCAGAGCCATTCGAGCCTTTTTTTTTTTTTTTTTTTTTTGGTAATCACTTGATATTACAGTCTAGTAAGGCTCATACAGTGAGAATGCTACAAGTCTTTCCCTCATAAAAACAAATGTGCATAGAGACGCAGTAATCTAGTTACCTTCGAAGGACAGTGAAGTAGATTTGTGATAAACTGCACAAGTTAATAAGCTGAAAGTCTGTTCTATTGGTGAAAGCGAAATAAATATTTAATTTCACAAAGCACTGGAGTATTATTTTGTTGAATATAAAATGACCTTTTAAGCGGATAATCTCTTCGTTGTAGAAATTCCATGTTGCAGGTTTCATAACTGAGTATAGGTGCACCAGTGACTGAAATATGTATTCCTGATTGAGAAAAACTGTCAAATGAAAAAGAAGATCGCAGTATGGCCTAATCATTCTTAGAAGGTAGGGGAGGGGGAGAAATGTCTAAGACAAAGATAGGGTTTGCTTGACATTAAGTGTAAACGTATTGTTTTAATGGTAATGCTTAATTGCTCCAAATCTCAAAGAGTAATTTTTATACAATGTTGTCGTCAACTTGTGACGAAAGTCGTACATTTTCGCAATCAGATAATCGGAAGTATTTTGTGATGTTACAGCTAATAAAAGTACTTCAGTTACAACGATCGGCTGTTTTGCTGCGGTGTAGTCAATGCTTAATGAACAAAATTTCACATTAATGAACTAAGTTCTCAACTGTCTGATTATAAGTATGCCACCAAGAACGTGGTGCAGTGGTCAGAACAATGGACCCGCGTTAGGGAGGACGACGGTTCAAATTCGCGTCTGTGGATCCTGATTTAGGTGTTCCGCAAGTTCCCTAAATTACTCCAAGTAAATGCCGCGATGGTTCCTTTGAAAGGGCGCGGACGATTTTCTACCCCATCTTTAAAACATTTCGACCTAGTGTTCCGTCTCTAATGATCTCAATGTCGACGGGACGTGAAACCCTCATCTTCCTTGCTTTCCATTCCAAGAAAGTATATCGCCTCTAAGAGAATACTAAGATTAACTCTCAGTTCAGTGGTTTTAAGTAGAAATGGCAGTTTTCATAGAATATTTTGAGGGAGAAAGCGTTGTTTAAGTCTCAACAAGATGGTGGACTGCCCTGCCCCCTGGCTTCAACCAATGCCTTCTCTCAGTATAGATAAAGCCGTCTCCATTTATTTTTATTACCACACACGAAACGATTGACGGCTGTCACCTGTTTCGCTGACTACGAGGTACCATATTCCGGAATCTAGTGCCAGGAACGCGGTGAAGCAGTTAGGAACCGTGCAGCATCACTGACGGTCAACGCGGGATGTGAACAACCTTGGTTTGACGGCAGAGGTCGATGAAGCGGCTGCGCTTGCAGTTGGGGACAGGGGAGCAGGAGATGCCGTAACGTCAAGGAAGTCTCCACCGGTAGCTATGGTACAGATCCCAGAGATGAAACCGGGCCCCAATTGGAACATTCGCCCGACTCCTCTGAAATGGCATCGTAGGACCTGCAGTTGAAGCTGCGGGTATGGGTGGACAGCCAAAGAGGACGAAGTCTGGTGTGCAAAAGAGTTGAGACCTTCAATCGACTAAAGGACGGCGTGGGGTGTGGTGGCAGAGCGTGGACACAGCAGGTCAGGACGAAGAATCCAGAAGGTACGCAGACAGGGGTTTCCGTGTTACAAGAGGAGCGTTAACAGTGTGCTTAAGTAACTGGCAGAGAAATTTGGTCGTTTGATTTAATTCAGAGCTGCGTACAGTCCAGAGAGCACTCGGAGTAACGGTTATGCCAGTCGTATTCCACATGGACGGACCTTGTGCACGGTGTTGCGTGTTTGCCTGCACGATAGGCGTGCGTTTGTTGTGTGGAAACGAGAGCTCTCGAAAAATCGTTTGTTATCATTACGCTGTGGGCGTAACTGCTATACAGGGAACGGTAATTGGTGATTTGCGTAGGTAGTATTTTAATTGATTGTCAGTTTTATTGCTACTGTTGAGTATCTGGTGAGGGAGTGATTAGTAGACGCAGAATTTAGAATTATTGTGTACGTATTTATGCCCACTTACAATGTGTGTGGTTTGGTATTCTAATTTTATTGATTGTATTTAGGTGGTTCTGATTGAAGGGTGTTTTCAGTTTGCGCTTATTGTATTTAGGGCTATCAGACCGAGTATTGTGAAATGCTTCGGTTTTCGTTATAGTAGTGTTACTGGGGCGGTACTAATTTCGATTTATTTTGCATTGTGCTGAAGGAATTTTATTACATTTTTTTCTCATGTTCTAACGTTCGTTTCTTCAGGAAATGTAAAAGAGTCCGTATATGTCAGTTTTGTTAAATTCTAGATTGCATAGGAAAATTTCTTTATTCAATAAATATTTGCGATAATAAGCGTTTACTGTTCGGGCTCAGTTGCACATTTTTAATTAGATAACAAATTTCGATCGCTCAGTATCATCTTCAGATCCGAAACAAAGATAAACTAAATATTCGTCGTCTAATATTTTACAGTAAGTAGAAAAATGAGGTGTACATAAACGTGAAATTTACCTAAGTATTTGGGTCAGCAACCCGTCTCCTCTATTCAGAACGTCACTTCAGAGTACTACATTTTGCAGCCGCGGTCAGTGTTTTATGTAGGTACCAGTTAGAGGTAGGGGAGGGGGGGAGGGGAATGTGAAGAAGGAAGGGGAGAGAAAGTGGAAGGGGGTGAAGGTGATTGGGGGAGGAGAAAGGAAGCAGGGAAGGGGTTGTGGGGATGTCATGAGTCTTTTTAATATTGTGATGTGAGGGTACAACATTTTCCAAAAGCAACAATTCTGATGGATGTAGTAGACTTGTGGGAAAATCACCTACTGTAGTAGCATATAAATGAACTAGAGTGACAAGTTTCGCGTTAGTGGGAAGAGCGAGGATTAGAGTTATCCCTAGTTGGAGCATAGTTCCTCTAGATTATATTTTGTTGTAATTGCTGTAGTTTGTCTGTCTGAGATATTTATTTTGGGCTTCCTGCGGCGCCGAGTTTGGTTTAGCCGCAACTGACGTCAACCACATGCGCAGCAAAGAAGCGTCTACGACTTACAGTGCTCCAAGGAATACCGATGACACGAATGTCAGGCGGCGAAAAATATTAACGGCATTAGGACTTCTTTCTATGTTCATGTGAAAAGTATGTCCCTAAAATTATTATCCGCAATTTAGTTATATTTTTGTTTATTTTGTTAGTACTGTCGCTTTACGTTGATGACACATGCTTTGTTTATTTGTTATTATATCCATGCCATTTTCATGCTGCTAGTTTAGGTTCTTTATTGCTGCCATGCTGTTAATCATGTTTCCTTTGCTGTATATTTGCACCAAAGAAGAGCAACGTCCAGTGATCCGTTTTATTTGGTCGGAAGGCATATCACGGACCGAAATTCATCGAAGACTTTCGGTACAGTACGGGAACAGCGTTTTGCCTCGACTGAGTGTGTACGAATGGATTGAAAAATTCCGAAATGGTCGCACAAGTGTTTCTCACGATGAAGGAGCCGGACGACCGTTTACCGCCACAAATGAAGAAACCATTGAGCGTTCACTTGAAATGATTCTCTTAGACAGATGATTAGCTATTGACGAAGTGGCACATCGTCTGCAAATTACTCACGGTTCTGCCTACAAATCATCCACAACAGACTTGGGTTTCATAAAGTTTGTGCAAGATGGGTCCCAAAACAATTCACACAGTTGCATAAACAAACGCGCTTGGACATCTGCAAAAAACATTTGGATCGCTATGTAACGAAGGGGACAACTTGGACAGGATCATTACTGGCGACGAAACATGGATCCATCATTACGAGCCGGAGAGTAAACGGCAGAATATGGAATGGAAACATCCAAATTCGCCGTGCAAGAAAAAGTTCAAGACCCAACAGTCCGCAGGAAAACTGATGCTCACTCCTGCACAATCCCCAGGCAGAACCCCACTTCGCCCAAAGCCTAACGCTACACCTGTAGCTGCATAATAAGTAAAATTTCAGAGTTTTCTGTGCTTCCTATTGATGTGTAAGATTGATGCGTAAGTTCGTAGAGGTGTTGTTTTCTATGTTGCCATTCCCAATACTACGGGTCTACTGTCGATTGTCATTCTTATTTATAGTTCACTATTGCTACATAAGTTTACATACTGTCATTTCGTCATTTTGAGATAGTGAGTGGAGCTGCGGACGTTATAAAATGGAGTGGAGAAATCGGTACATTTCCGACATATTCTTCTATTTCACTTCAATAGAAGGATGGCAGCCAGAAACATTTGCGTCATGTATAGGGATAATGTCGTTGGAAATAGCCCAGCAAGAAAATGTTTTTCTCGTATTAAGAAGGATCGTTTTGACATTACTGACTCTCCACATTCAAGAAAACCTTCGGGGGTTTGATGAAGATCGTCCAAACGCATTAATTCACAATGAGCTACATCAGTGTGCTTCCGAACTGGCAAATGTGGTGAACTGTGGACACTCCACCATCGAGCGACATTTTCAAGCTTTGGGGACTGTTTAAAATCGTATGGGTACCGCATTCTTTCAACCTAGTACCACGCTACAAACGCAACGAGCAAAGTGGCGCAGTGGGAAAACATTGCACTCGCATTTCAGAGGGTAGAGGTCAAATGGCAGTTCAACCATCCAAAATTAATTTTTTCGCGGTTTTCCTGAATCTTTTAAGAAGAATGCTCAAATGGTGAAACGTCCCCTTTGGAAAATTATTAACGACTGTGCTGATAAAACCTCTTACTTTATTTGATTTTCAGACGGCTGAGAAAAACTGAATGTACTCAGACATTTCTCTCTTTACTTATTCTGATCAACACTAAACTGACACACAATATTTTCAGCGCAACGCAGTCTGACTTTCAATAATCCCTACAAAAGAAAGGCACTGACTAAAAATAACCTATACCTTTCATGAATCACTTACCTCACAAAAATCTTCGTTACTCGAACTACTGAAATACAGCGAGCGCCAATACTGCCAGCTAAATAAGAGATTCTAACTACTGAAGGCACTGACTACTGATAGGCATAGTTAGGAAATTAAAGATTTTGGTAGAGAACAAACAATGTATTTACTTTAATAGTGTTCAAAAGTCATTATATACACTCCTGGAAATTGAAATAAGAACACCGTGAATTCATTGTCCCAGGAAGGGGAAACTTTATTGACACATTCCTGGGGTCAGATACATCACATGATCACACTGACAGAACCACAGGCACATAGACACAGGCAACAGAGCATGCACAATGTCGGCACTAGTACAGTGTATATCCACCTTTCGCAGCAATGCAGGCTGCTATTCTCCCATGGAGACGATCGTAGAGATGCTGGATGTAGTCCTGTGGAACGGCTTGCCATGCCATTTCCACCTGGCGCCTCAGTTGGACCAGCGTTCGTGCTGGACATGCAGACCGCGTGAGACGACGCTTCATCCAGTCCCAAACATGCTCAATGGGGGACAGATCCGGAGATCTTGCTGGCCAGGGTAGTTGACTTACACATTCTAGAGCACGTTGGGTGGCACGGGATACATGCGGACGTGCATTGTCCTGTTGGAACAGCCAGTTCCCTTGTCGGTCTAGGAATGGTAGAACGATGGGTTCGATGACGGTTTGGATGTACCGTGCACTATTCAGTGTCCCCTCGATGATCACCAGTGGTGTACGGCCAGTGTAGGAGATCGCTCCCCACACCATGATGCCGGGTGTTGGCCCTGTGTGCCTCGGTCGTATGCAGTCCTGATTGTGGCGCTCACCTGCACGGCGCCAAACACGCATACGACCATCATTGGCACCAAGGCAGAAGCGACTCTCATCGCTGAAGACGACACGTCTCCATTCGTCCCTCCATTCACGTCTGTCGCGACACCACTGGAGGAGGGCTGCACGATGTTGGGGCGTGAGCGGAAGACGGCCTAACGGTGTGCGGGACCGTAGCCCAGCTTCATGGAGACGGTTGCGAATGGTCCTCGCCGATACCCCAGGACCAACAGTGTCCCTAATTTGCTGGGAAGTGGCGGTGCGGTCCCCTACGGCACTGCGTAGGATCCTACGGTCTTGGCATGCATCCGTGCGTCGCTGCGGTCCGGTCCCAGGTCGACGGGCACGTGCACCTTCCGCCGACCACTGGCGACAACATCGATGTACTGTGGAGACCTCACGCCCCACGTGTTGAGCAATTCGGCGGTACGTCCACCCGGCCTCCCGCATGCCCACTATACGCCCTCGCTCAAAGTCTGTCAACTGCACATACGGTTCACGTCCACGCTGTCGCGGCATGCTACCAGTGTTAAAGACCGCGATGGAGCTCCGTATGCCACGGCAAACTGGCTGACACTGACGGCGGCGGTGCACAAATGCTGCGCAGCTAGCGCCATTCGACGGCCAACACCGCGGTTCCTGGTGTGTCCGCTGTGCCGTGCGTGTGATCATTGCTTGTACAGCCCTCTAACAGTGTCCGGAGCAAGTATGGTGGGTCTGACACACCGGTGTCAATGTGTTCTTTTTTCCATTTCCAGGAGTGTATATATATATCAGTTCATGACATCCAGTCTTACAAACTTCCTTTTTCTGACGGACACACGTCCAGATCGTCCGCTCTCAACATTCTGCCATCTCTCTCTACACATCCACCACTGCTGTCTCTCTCCCCACATCCACCACTGCTGACGGCTCACCTCCAACTGCGCAACGCTACGCATTGTTCACATCCAACTGCCCAACACTACAATAGCAAAAATTCCAACAATGCAAACCAGCCACAGACTGCACACAGCACAGTCAGTGATTTTCATACAGTGCGCTACTTGGAGTTACCAACATAAAAACCTAAACAGCCTACTTGCATAGCCCCCATGCTCCCCAAAAAAAATTTTACAAATTGTATTTGCATTGGCCAATACATATTTGTTAAAAAAATTATATTAAAGCTAACAAATATATCAAATGCACACACTTATCGATACAATGTTGGTCAAAAGCAAAAATTTTCTCACAGTCCATAAAGACAGTCCTCATCATTCATCACAGTAGTAATTGCAGTCTTTTTTCTCAAAGTTTGAGCAGTAAAAGAAAATGCACACAGAAGTATTGGATTTCCATGCAGTCTTGAAGCAGTAGTGTTGTCCTTCCAACGGAAAGACAGTGCTAACTCTTGACATGCAGACAGGTAATGGGCCACAATAGAACAAACCCACAGCAGAATTAGTCGAAGTTTTAAAGAATATTGGTAGGTAGGTCATCACAGAGCAGACCCACTGTAGTCCTGGTAGCGATCATGGCATTGGTGGGCCACCAGAGGTGCAGACCCATTGCAGTCCTTGTAGAAATAATGGTGTTGGTGGGCCATCAAAGGTGTAGACCCACTGTAGTCCTTGTAGAGATGGCCAGCAGCCATTTGTTGCGACTGTGTGGGTGCACAATCATCATCGAAGAATCTTGCGGACAATATAGCAAGTCCATAAACCACCACTTGTGCACTCACAACCTTTTTGGAATTGTCCTTAGAACCAGCAGTGCTGTTAACCAGTCCCTTGCTGAATTATCACCACATGTGAAACCACTAACAGTCCTTTTTTTTTCTTCTCACATATTGTGCATATACTATGACCAACAGAAACGTGTGCAGTGAAATAAAACTTAAATTGAAGAACTGGTGTCTATAAAGTTATAAATTTACAACGTAAGAATACGACTACAAAGGTACAAAATACATCATTAAAGAATATAATAATACAGATAACATTTGTAGTAAAAGGGGCTTTACAAAAGAACAGAAATGACATACACATCAGTGTTACTGGAATTATGACACAAGTAAATAAATAAAAACATGAGAAGAGCTTTCGAAAGATTAACTTCACACATGAGCATTAAAACAGAACAGAATAAATAATGTCTAAACATCTTTACAAAAGTAAGTAACATAGTATTAGAAAAATTCTACAACATAAGTCTTATCAGGTAAACACATAAAGACAGAAAGAACACAAATACACAAGGTTACACAAACACATAGCGGAATAACACAAAAGGAAAGGACAGAGTTTGTTTTACTGCAGTATTTATCGTATTTCATTTGCAAACAAAACTTTCTTTACTTCTTGGAGATCTCCCTTAGATCATCATTATTCCCAAAAAGTCCTATCTACACCTGCTTTCTGTATTCTATTCTTATCCTCTTTCAAAATAATTATTCTTCATCGTGCACAATTTTTTTTCTGCCAAACTTTTTTTTATATAACTTCTCAATGCATTTCTTCAAATTCATCACAACTCATTCTCTTGTATAGCCTACCCCCTCTTAAGCTAACTTAAATCTACTGAGCTAAGATGAGGCAATGCAGCAGCACATAATAAATTATGACAAACAGCAATGACAAAAAATGCAAATTGGCAAAGCAAGCGGCAGTGCATCTGAATTAGCAAAGGAAATGCAACATTACAACTAATATGAGCCAATTTTGCAGCAACAAGAAAAATAAAACAGTAGTAAAACTGGCTTAATACAATATAAAATTCAGTAGAACTATGCCTGACAAACAGCAGCAGCAAATGCAACAACTTATACTTAAACATGATAAAGCTCAAGCAGAAAAAATATTACAGTAAAGATAGGAAATGTCTACTACCTATGTCAGATATTAACACTAGAATGGTGCATCACAAAAACTTACTCTAACAAAAATGTTACCAAATCGTTGAAAAAATTATGTATGCAACTCCTGTGAAGGGAAATGTCTATTTGTGCTCACTTTCTTTTTTTTTTAAGAAAGTGGATCATAAAATTATTATTTAATGCATCTGTAGACAAGAAATAGAGATATTAGTGAATCTATTAAATTTTATTTCAACCAATGCTGCAGTGCAACTAGAAACTAGATATTAAACAAAATAGGTAAATATATACATAAAGAAAGGCGGGAAGCGTCATTCACTATCCATATGGCATTTCATAAGTCAGTAAAAAAATCTCTCAACTAGCAAGACAATAGATATAAAATGTTTATCATCGTTTCATTAGGCATTTCAGTAAATATCAGAAATTACAAGCTCCAAAGTGTAGTCATTTATTTTCGAGTATGAGTGTGTCATATTTGCAGTGGTTTCTGCAAAGAAATGTCAATAGCAAGGTTAATGGCCTCTTTTTTCTCCACCTAATCGCTTTTTCCACAGGTGACTGTCACACATACTAGGCAGCTACAGCGCATTATGTCAAGGTCACTTACCTTCCTTACCGAAATATTTACACCAGCAGTCTCCGCTACAATGACAGTCTCATATATATTATATATATTTCACAGGTTGAGAATTTAGAAGCGAAATCTCATGAATAGCAGTCTTTTCATACATTCATGCATGTCTGACAGTACAATTCTTGGTTTCCAACATCTTTTTTACAAATCAGAGTCCATAACCACAACTCATCATCCATATACATATAAACACGTAGTCACATTCCTCATATAGCATCGTCTTATTGATCATAAACATAGCTCAACAGTATAATACACATCGTTGTCGTAATAATATCATCATAACAGATCAATCACATCTCAAAATCGTCGCAGCTCCTTTCAATAATTTCAAAACCTAAAAACAAATTCTCTGCTCATTTCAATAGTGTCATCTACCTCAAACATACTTCAAAAATCATGATCCGATACTAAATACATCATTCAATTCTGTCATAGTACGACAATGGTTAAAAAAATATGAACAGTACACAAAGTACAGACAGAATACAATTTCGTAAGTGTGAAGTTATCCACCTGTGTAATTGCGTAAACACGTGTCACTGACATAGTAAAAAAAATGTCTCTCTCAGTTAAATGATCAGATAGCTGTGTAATTCTGTGTTAGAGACTTATGGTACCGATGTGTAAAGTTGTATGAGCAAATACCATATTAGCTAGGGCTCCTAGCGCTTGCCACACTCTTAGTACACAAAGTAAGAGTGCACCACCTGAAGATAAATGTAATTATACCCTCAGGTGTTAGAGATTGCAGCAATGGAATGAAATGTATCACTGGAAACCTTCTTTGTACCTTTGTAATTCAAAAATCTTTAAAAATAAATGTTTTAAGTACAAAAATTAATCACTCAAATGCTTCTCCTGTAGCACTAAACTGTTCATCTTGCTGTAAGATAATTCTGTCAAAGTGTCGTAGTTATTGTCCTCCGTAAGCAAAGTTTTGCAGAAGTGAATGTACTTACCTCATCATAAACAAAAGTGAAATGCTTTGCGCATTGATATCGTAGTTATTACGCTTATTGCCGTGATGAAGAAAGTACTGTACTGTAATGTATTGTTGTGCTATGGAAAAGACTGTCTCATTGTAGCTATACCACAAAGGTACTACTAAAACATAATTCATTAAATTTCGGGCATGCAGCCGCGCAAATAAAATTTCTTCTACTGATATTTCGGCCGCGTATCGTCCGGCCATCTTCAGAGCGAGTTCCAAGACTGACGACAAGGTGCCAAGCGTGGCCTTATATGCTCCACCGCGGCGGTACTGCGCATGCGGGTCACAGATGCTGCGCCGCCTGTGGCGAAGGCGTACGGACATTCGATGTGCTTATCGATATTTGATCGGCGGCGGTGACACGGTGACGACTTCTCTGCAATTTAATTACTCCAAGAGCCGGATTCCATGCTTTATCCAAATTAAAACCAGACAAGGCAGCTGTGGCCGAACATTGTATTGATACGGGTCATTCCATGAATTACAGTGATGTGAAGATTTTAACATCCACCTCTTCTTTTTGGGAATCTGTATTCAAAGAAGCCATAGAAATTCGATTAGCCAACAATTTAATAAACAGAGACAATGGTTGTAATTTGGACAAAGCATGGAATCTGCCTCTTGGAGTAATTACATTGCAGAGAAGTCGTCACCGTGTCACCGCCGCCGATCAAATATCGATAAGCACATCGAATGTCCGTACGCCTTCGCCACAGGCGGTGCAGCATCTGTGACCCGCATGCGCAGTACCGCCGCGGTGGAGCATATAAGGCCGCGCTTGGCACCTTGTCGTCCATTCGAGGGTTGGATTCCCTCACTTCCTCATCGAGGACTCGCACTGCCTGGGCTACTCTCAGGGTGTATCTTCGACATGGAAGAGCCCCAACCGTGCTTGTCGCGTTGTTGCCCGTCTGCACGCCGTCACTGCTGCCCGCCGCCGCCGCCGTCGTCGTCGTCTGTTCGCCGCCGCCCGGTGCTTGCCGCCGCCGCCGCCGCCGTCGCCGCTTGGTCGCCGTCTGTCGGTGCTCGCCGTCTGTCGGTGCTCGCCGCTTCCTCTTCTGCCGCCGCCACCTGGTCGCCGCTTCTTCAGCCGCCGCCGCCGCCGCTGTCGCCGTCTCTTGGTGCTCGCCGCTTCTTCTGCCGCCGTCTCTCGGTGCTCGCCGCTGGCGCCGTCTCTCGGTGTTCGCTGCCGCCTGCGATCATGGACGCCCCAACTACCACCATCATCTACACCTCTCCTTCACCTGCCCCCACTGTAACGTCATGGAGTGCTTCCTCTGGGATTCACCCGTCTCATGCACCTCCCCTACTCAGTCTCCTCCCCATCTATCTCCTCTCCATCGATGTATCCCCACCTGTACGTCACTCCTGCTCCTACCCCTGCTACTGCCCCTGCTGCTTCTCCCACTCCTGCCTCTGTCCCTGCTCCCAACCCCCCTCCCCTTCCTGTAGCCCGCCGAGACGACTTTCCCTCTCTCCCCCCTGTGACTACCGCTGCTTCCCCTGCCAGAGTCTCCGCCCGCCGCGCCACAGTCGCCGCCACAGAGCGCCCTACCCTCTCATCCAGTGCTACTGCCTCACAGGAGGGCCCTGCCTCCCACCACCTCCCCATCCATCCAGTCCCACATCCCTCCTCCCAGGCAACACCCGCCAATAAATCTTCCAAACGGCCCAGTGGCGACCTCTCCTCCTTCCTCCAAAAAGCCACTGCCCGCCCCACCTCCCACTGACCCCGCTATGGATACCACCCCACCTCCCTCCTCTCCAGCCCCCTCCTTGTATACCTTTGTCCTAGCCAACCCTGATCCGAAATTCCTGGATGCCCGCACCCTCACCCTTGAAATCCGGAAGTACATCCCCAGTGTACCCATCACCCAACTTATCCCTCGCAGAGACTCTGTCCTCATCAAGTCTCCCTCTCCGTCCTTCCATACTGATCTCCTCTGGCGCCTTCCCCGCATCACCTTTGGGCCCCACGCATCCCTCACCCCATTCCTTACTTCCTCCTCTCCTCGTCAACCCCAACCGCCTCGTCGTCCGCCGACCCTCACTGTCGTCATCACAAAACTCAGCCCTGTGGTCACAGAGGCTGAGGTGTTGGCGGAACTGAATGCCCACCCCTCCCTGGAAGTCCGCTCTGCCCGCCATATTTACAACTCCTCTGGCCCTACTTTCCTCATGCGTATCTTTACAGAGTCCGCCTCCTCCATCGACCACCTCCTCACGCAGGGAGCCCTGATTTTCAACCACCACCACCCTGTTGACCCGTCCCGTTCCCCTTCTCAATCCTACTGCTGCCAGCGTTGTCTTCTGTACAATGACCACCTCACCCAAAACTGCAAGATCCCACCCACCTGCCTCCATTGTAAATCCTCCCACTTCCTCAAACAGTGTCCCAACCTCGCCTCCCCCCCCATCCTGCAACACCTGCAATGAACCTCACCCCACCTATTCCTCCAAATGCAAAGCCAAGCCCCCTCCCACCAACCCTGAACTCACTGTCCCCGTTCGCCCCATTGACCCACCTATCCACCCTAACAATTCCCTCTGCCCTCCCCCTACAGCAGAAGACATCATCCGGTTCCTCACCGTCGTCCTGCAGAACATCCACCCCTTCCAGCGCCCCCACACACTCCAGCAGATTTCCCTCGCTGCCCACTCTGTTTTCCACTTAAACACCTACGCCACATACTCCCACAACCAGGCCCACTTTACCTTCACCCACCTAGACACCCTCGTTTAAGCCCCTCTCTCCCCTTCCCACACCTTTCCCACACCCAACACCATGGCTCATCAACAGTATCGTCTCCTCTACCTCAACATTCGCTCCCTCCCTGCAAACAAATACCTCTTCATGCATACCCTCTCCCAGCACCAGGTTGACTCCTTCATCCTTAATGAAACCTTCCTCCAACCCCACCATGTGGTCCGCATCTCCCCTTATCTCCTTCACCGCACTGACAATCCCCTTCCCCTAGCTCGAGGCGGAGTCGCTATCGGCCACCTCAGGCATCTCCCTGTCCGGCCACAACCCCTCCTCAATGACCCAACCGAACACCTTCTCCTCAGCCTCTTTTTTCCCTCCCTCACCATCACCTGTGCCACTATCTATATTCGCCCCGCAGCTCCTCTCCCCTTTGACTTCATTTCCCATGTTGACCGTACCTTCTCCACCTATGTGATCGCCGCTGACCTCAACATCCACAGCCGTGACCCTGCCACCCTTCGGCGGTGGCATCAGTTCCTTGCCACCCTCCATGGTGACCTTGTTCCTCTCTCACAGCACACCCGTCCTGAAAGTAACTCCACCCCCGATGTTATCCTCGCTTCCCACAACCTCCTTGGTCGCATTGCCGTTGATGTCCTCGATCCCGTCGGTAGTGACCATCTCCCTGTCCTTCTCACCATCTCCTCTACCCGTCCTGCCACTGCAGCCACCCGCCCACCTGCCCCTCCAAAATCTGTCCATGACTACCACCGTGCCAATTGGGATGCCTACTGGGAATCCATTGCCTTACAGGTCGAAAGCCACCCCCTCACTTTCCACCACCCTGATGACATCACCCATGCCTCTTCCTTCCTTCAGAAGACCATCACTGACGCTGTGGAGGCTCATGTCCCTACCAAACTCATCCACCCTCACCGCCCTACGCTTCCTCCACAGGCCGTCCTTCTTCTGCGTGAATCCCGCAGGCACTACCGCTCCTTCCTCCGCACTCGTGACCAGGATACTCTCACCCGCCACCGGCAATTACAGCGACATATCCGGAACCTCCTTACAGCAAAGAAACGCCGGGACTGGCGTCAGACATGCACACGCCTCAACTCCACCCTCCCTGTCAACTCCTCCAAGTACTGGTCAGCCTTCCACTGCCTTACTGGTAGCCATCCCACCCCGCATTACCCCATCCTCCATGACGATCGACCCTTTCCCGACAACCTCAGTAAGGCTAACCATTTTGCTTCCCACCTGTCCGAGGTCTTCTCCATTCCTGACGATCCCCATTTTGATTACTCCCTCTTCCTCACTGTCCTTGACCGCACTGACACCTCTGTCCCCCCGCTCGCCCCTAGCTTCCAGTACTTGGATCGGCTACCCCCCTCCGACATCAACACTCCCATCACCATGCAAGACATCACTCTCGTCCTCCGCTCCAAACGCAACACTGCCCCTGGTCATGATGGCGTCACCTACTGTCACCTCAAGGAATCCCCTCCATCCATCCTGTCTGTCCTTTCTACCCTGTACAATGTCCACCTCTCCACTGGATTTTACCCTGACCTGTGGAAGACTTCCCGTGTCCTGCTGTTCCCTATGCCTAACAAACCCCCCCTCTGCTACCTCTTCCTATCGTCCCATCTGCCTCACCTCCGTGTTCAGTAAGGTCTTTGAGGCCATCCTCTCTCGCCGTATGCACCGCCACCTTAACCAGCACCGCCTCCTTCCTCTTACCCAATGTGGCTTCCGGCCTTCCTTCTCTGCTGACGACCAGCTCCTTATCCTTACCCATCTTCTTTCCCTCCAACTTAACTCCCGTCGCTCTGCTATCTTTGTTTCCCTTGATCTCCAGAACGCCTATGACCGTGTCTGGCATCCTGGGCTCCTTTTCAAACGCCAGACCTATGCTCTCCCCATCAACTTCGTCCGTTTCGTTGCTTCCTTCCTCTCCCATCGTCCCTCCTATGTGACTATCCACAATTCCAACTCCCGTACTTTCTACCCCGGTGTGCCCCAAGGTTCTGTCCTTTCCCCTCTCCTCTATCTCCTGTACACTGCTGATATGCCCAAACCTCCCCCGCCTGTTCATCTTTTCCAGTTCGCTGATGACACCGCCTTCCTAGCCCTTTATCCTACCCTTCAACGGTCCCAACGTACCCTCCAAACCCACCTTGACCAATTCACTGCTTGGTGCAACCAGTGGTTCCTCCGTGTAAATCCCTCCAAGACCCAGGCGATCATCATAGGCCGCACCACGCGCTCCTTCCGCCTCCATGATTTTTACCTCACCATTTAAGGCCGTCCTATCCACCTCACTCCTACCCTCAAATACCTTGGCCTCACACTCGACCGCCACCTCACCTGGACTCCCCATCTCCTTACCATCCAAAACAAAGCTCACAACCGCCTCCGCCTCCTGAAACTCCTGTCCGCCCGGACGTGGGGTCTGCATCCTTCCACCATCCTTCACACCTTCAAATCCATGATCCGCCCCATCCTTTGTTATGCCAGCATCGCTTGGATTTCCGCCCCTCCCCGGTTCTATAAAGTCCTCCAAATCCTCGAACGCCACGCACTCCGCCTCGCCTTCTGCATCCGCCTTCCGTCCCCCACGCGCATCCTATATGACCTCATCCCCTTCCCCCACCTTATCCTTTTCCTTGAACACATCCGCACACTATATATTGTCCGCCGCCTTGATCCCCCTCACCCCCTGGTGTCTCCCTTCCTCTCCACTCCCAACCAGTTGTGTCCCTCCCTCTCTCCATCTCCACACCCTCCATCTCCTTTCCCAACGCAACTTCCACCGTCTACCACTCCCGGATGATGAGCTTCGCCCTGACATCTACCCTTCCTACCAACTCTAACCCCCTCTTCCTGCCTCCTCCTCATGGCTCCCTCTCCTCCCCCTCCCTCCTTCTGAGCGGATTTCCCCTCCTACTCCCCGTCCATCTCTTGTGCCTTCTTTCAGTGTCTCTGCGCTCCCTCCTGCCCTGTCTTCCCTTTTCCTCTCCCGCCCCAAGTGTCTCCTGCCTCTTCGTGAACCCACGGTTGCCCCTCCTTTCTTCATCCTGCCACTTCCCCAGCTGCCCCATGCTCTCCCCTCCTTTTCCATCCTCTCTGACCTTTCCCTCGGCAGGTCCCGCCTGGTAGTTTTATTCTTCGTCGTGTGTGCTCCAGGTGGGTTTTAAGTGTGTTGTTTCGGAGTGTTTTTAATACTGTGGCCAACTTTTAACCTGTGCATGCGCATCCAGTGTCTTCTCTGTGTTTTAAGAATCGCCAACTGTGTGTTTTTTTTTAACTTTCTGGTGACTTTTTTAACTGTCCCCGATGAACGTCTACATGTCAGTGTACTTTTACCTCCATTTTCTCCCTTTACTCTGTTTTATGTTCCCCTTTTTTACCTCCTTATGTATGTATTATTTTATTCTTGTTTTAGTTGTCATGTCACTCGGCTGAAGAGCGGCGGATTGTGCTGCTGACAGCCCTCCACTGCCCATATGGGGCAGGGGCATGAAATCACAATAAAAAAAAAATTAAAAAGAAACCTTGTCGTCAGTCTTGGAACTCGCTCTGAAGATGGCCGGACGATACGCGGCCGAAATATCAGTAGAAGAAATTTTATTTGCGCGGCTGCATACCCGAAATTTAATGGATTATTCATTACGCCGCGAGAAGTTGAAAATGCACACTACTAAAACATGTTTTACTTTCCAGAATTAGACAGAAAAAATGTGCACATATAAAATAGATACACCCCAAAAACACATTATTAGTATCGTGATATAATCTTGGAGCTGTCAAACAAACCAAATACTAAGTCATCTGTAATCTCACAGAAAGTACATTAAATAAAGAATGTCTTTTCAAGTAAACCACAATGTTGCATTAAAATCTCATTAGCAGCATATGTCCCTATACGTAAGCCTTATAGTCGTTACGTAATTGTGCAACGAACAAGTAAGAATGTACACACAGTAACACTGTGTTGTCTGTTCACTATAACAATGCATTCGTATTTTCTGTCTAAATAAGTTCTCTGTGTTCTTGACTGGATAGTTAACTTCAAACATTGTTGCATGTTAACAGTTTCTAAGTGTGACAAAGCGTACTAGTAACATGAAGTGAAAAGTTTTATGGCAAAGACTAAGTTAAAAAGCAGATTATCTCTCAATAAACGGTTTTGCGTGTTAAATGTGATGCAATCCTTTATTCTTCCTAGTACGCAGAGTTTCTACTTCAACCCAATTGTTGTGTGGTATATGTCGGATTCTGTAAGGTCCTTTGTAAATTAGAAAGAATTTGTGACTCAAGTGTTTCTTCTTATGTGACGATGAATGAGCTTTAATGAGAACTTTCTGACCAATATATAATTTCTTTGCATTTGCTTTACCGTGTAGTTTTCTCCTTTTGTCTGCTGCAGAATTTGTATTTTTAATAGCCAAATCAATTATGTCTTTGCGTCGAAGTTAACGTGGTTTCGGAAAAAGTACAAGCTCTCTGATTCTGTTTGTTCTCTCATTCTTCAGTACATGAATAGGTGGTAAAGCGGTGGAGTCATGAGGCATTTCATTCAGCACGTTTTGAAATAAGTGTAAATATCTGTCCCAATACTGATGCTTTCTGTGACAATAAAGTCTGCAAAGCTTATTTATTTCTTTCATAATCCGTTCAGATGGATTACAATGTGGCGAGTACAATGAAATAAAAACAGGTTTGGTTTTATGATTCCGAAGCGTGCTTGACCAAACGGCAGATATGAATTGTGGTCCGTTATCTGAAGTGGTTTTAGCAACGTGGCCGACATCACGTAAGAAATTTTTAACAATGCCTTTGGATACAGACTGTCCAGTGGCTTTACGTAATGGTGTGAAAGAACCCATTTTTGAATTAAGTTCAACAGCGACTCGAACGTACGAAAATCCATTCGATGTTCTGACAAGGGGTCCCAAGAGATCACCAGCGTTTAGAAGGAATGATAGGAAACAACAGAGCACGATGTGAGATGGTAGATGGTTTAGGTTTTTGACAAAGCTACTTTAAACATAGCTGCGCTGCAGCAACGGTTCCACGTAATCAGATTAAGAGCAGCCGACCAGTTGCAAAGGATAAAGTAATCTTTACCTAGGTTTCAATAGATATAAATCTATCTTCTTCAGAAGACGGCGGTATTACATTAATATGAAGCGATATGTCCTTATCGTTTTTACAAACATCTGCCTAGTTTCGTTAGTCAAATAAAACATAACCCTAAGAACAGGGTTTGTCAGATAAATAAAATAGGTACATGGAAGTTGGAGACTAACGAAACTAGGCAGATGTTTGTAAAAACGATAAGGACATATCGCTTCATATTAATGTAATACTGCCGTCTTCTGAAGAAGATAGATTTATATCTATTGAAACCTAGGTAAAGATTACTTTATCCTTTGTAACTGGTCGGCTCCTCTTAATCTGATTTTTGACAAAGTTTACAAGTAGACAAGACTTTTCGAATTCTCTTTTCCATATTGTTAAAATAACAGTTCGTCCAAAGAACATGATAACATTTTCTTGGACCAAAATGTGCGTAGCTGAAATGAATACACCGGATGAGCTTATTAACAAAATCGTCAGGAATGAAAAGTACCCATAGCCTGTCATCAAGAGTGCAGCGTTTGAAGAGTATGTTGTTTCTAACCAGATAATAATACTCAATCTTCGTGTGTGTCTTTTCATGCCATTAACTTTTGATGTCTTTCCAAATCGGATCTTTATCCTGTTCATGAGCAATCTCCTTTAAAGATGTGGTGATGAAGTTTTCAAAGGCGACTTTCTGAATGTAAAGAATACTGAAATTTTTCTCGAGGTTGCCTTCTGTGTTACTTTTCTCAAGCCCAGCCGGTGCGCATGACAGTGCGTCCGCAACAATGTTCTCCTTGCCGGGAATGTAGACTATTGTGAAGTGGAATTCTTGCAGAAACAATGCCCAACGCTTTAACCTGTCATGATTTAATGTTGAAGACATAAGAAATTGTAATGCACGATGATCACTGTATACTTTTACGTGCTTACTAGAAAGAAAGAAACGGAATTTTTTAAATGTCCAAATGATAGCTAAAGCTTCTAATTCAGTAACGGAATATTTTTCTTTTTTCATATTTTATTAGCACTCGGCTAGCAGAAGCAATGGTTTTCTGAATAGGAGTGTAATTTTCTACGACTTCTTGAAATAAATAGACACCAAGACCGACTTTAGAAGAATCCGTGCTAAGGCACATATCTTGTGACAGATCTGGATGCGCTAGTATTGGCGTGTTAAGTAGCGCTTCATTCAAAGAATTGAATTCCAACTGTGCCTGTTCGTCCCAGCTCCAAATAGTATTTTTTCCAGTGAGAGAACAAAGTTTTGGTGTAACTAGAATTTTCATATTCAGAAAACGACGGTAAAAATTTACTACACCTAGAAAACTGTCGACTTGTTTCTTTGTGGGATGGAACTGGAATGGCTCTGATTGCTTCTAACTTTTCAGGATCCGGCTGAATGCCTTCAGATGAAATAATGTGTCCCAAAAACTTCACCTTTGTCCTACCGAATTCAGACTTTTCCAAGTTAACTGTAATTCTAGATTCTGCAAAAATACGTAACACACTATTGAGGATGCTATTAAATTGTTCCCATGAGGCTTCTGCTATTAGAATATCATCCACATATAAGGTGATATGACGTTTTAAGAACTCAGGTAATATGGATACTGTGGAAGAAATGTCAAACCAAAAGGAAGTTTCCGAAATTAATAACAAACGCCGAAACATAGAAAAGCTGTGTATTTCCTACATTCTGGATGAAGTTCGATCTGATAAAAGCTGGATCTGAGATCAATAAAAGACAACACTTTTACACCATTAAAAGTTTGAAGAAGTTCTTCCAACGCTTGCGGCCTGTCTGTTTCAGGAATGATGGCAGTATTGATTTGTCTCGAATCAAAGACAAGCCTGATCGATCCATTTTTCTTCTCAACAACATGTAATGGATTGTTGTAGGAGCATACTGCAGGCTCAAGAATTCCCTCGTCAAGCATAGATAGTATTTCTGTTCTAACACGGTCCCTATAAAGTGTAAGAATTACGTATGGTCTAACACAAAATTTTGTATGCTCACGAACACCAAATTGGTATTGAAATCCCTTGATTGTTCCTGTCGTGTGAGTAAAAACTATGGAATGTGCTTGTAAAATTTTAAAAAGGTCATGCCTATCAATGTCATTACAAATGTCAATTGTTTGAATTTTATTCTGAATCAACTCATTAGCATCAAATACGCCGTCGATATCATCGCTGTCAATACTTGCAGAGTGCTTGTTAGTGTCAAGTTCAGTCGAAAATTCCGAACTGTTGTCTAACAGGAGGTAAAGCCGATTAATTTCCACGTCATGGTTTGAGAGCCAATCTCCAAATTTCAAAGCTATTTCAGCATCATGAAAATTTAAGATTGCTTTGTATTCATTCAAAAATTCTACTCCCAATATAATTTCTGTTGACAATAATGGAACGATAGGAACGTTCATAGTGAATCTGTGGTTTTTACAAAACAATTCTAAGTGGGTTTGTTTGTGTACGTCTACACTTTTTCCAAAGTTTGCACCCTGTAATTTAATCTTACGTAACGGAAGTGTGGGGCAATCGATCGATTTGTTGCATTTGCTAAAGGCTGTTTCACTAATTATTGAAATGGGACTGCCAGAGTCAAGTACAGCCGTAAATTTTACATAATTTACTGTAATGTGAATTACAGGATATACAATGTTGTTCTGTTTTACGTCGTGTTCCTGGAGTGAGATGTCCCTAATGCCTTCCAATTTTTACGTAATTAATAGCCACGGCAGCTGCGTCGTCAGCTTCATAAGTACGTTTTGTGGCTGCCAGCGATGAGTGTCATTGTCTACTATCTATTTGTTTTCTCGCATTGTTCTTGGGATTTGGAGATCTAACCTCTACAACTACAGCTTGTCGAGAGGGCCGTGCCCTGTTTGAATCCCCCCCGTTCTCATTAAAATCTGGTCTGTTGTTTAGATTATATCGTCTGTCGTCATGTCGGTAGTTTCTGTAATTTCTTTCTTGTCAGTCACGTGGTGGAGAACTTCCCCCTGAGTCGTAACTGCGCGATGGGCTGTTGCGTATGAAATTGTTTTGTCACCCTTGATAATAATAGTTCTGGTTCCCATATTGTTTGTTTCTATGATTGTCTCTGTCATAGTCATTACTGTGGAGAGGTTATCTTTCCCTGTAATTATTACTACTCTGCCAACGGTTGTCATACGGGTGGTGTCTGTTTTGGACACGATTTGCGGTGTAAGAAGAACCTTGTCGTGTCCAGTTATTATTTCTGTCATCGTGGAATTGTGACGGATGTGACCTGTAATTGTTGTGATCCTGTTTTCGCGTCGCCGGCCAGTGTGGCCGAGCGGTTCTAGGCGCTTCAGTCTGGAACCGCGCGCCCGCTGCGGTCGAAGGTTCGAATCCTTCCTCGGGCATGGATGTGTGTGATGTCGTTAGGTTAGTTAGCTTTAAGTAGTTCTAAGTTATAGCGGAGTGATGACCTCAGATGCTAAGTCCCATAGTTCTCAGAGCCATTTGAACCATTTGTTTTCGCGTCCCGCGATTGTCAATGTCAATTTCCAATTCTTGTAACAGTCCCTGAAAAGCTTCGATGCCATCTTTGCAACGTCCTGACAAAATAATATGTCGTAAATGTTCAGGAAATTTGATTAAGTAAATGCGAATAAGTTCTGAGGGGTGTATGGGTTTGACAGATATTGATTCTTATACAACATGTCTTCAAAATATTTGACAAGATTGGAAAATTCAGATTGTTCGAAATGTTTCATCATTATGATGCTATGTTTTAAACGATCTTGAGTAGCATAAGACCAATATGCTGAGAGGAAGGCATGATAAAATTTTCCTTCACTGTGACAATCTTGAATGACCGATCGCATTCTTACAGCTGGTTCATTCTCTAAGTAGCCACACATAAATTATAATCTGTGCTCCAATGACCAGTTGGGAGGAAAACAATGAGAGAATTGATGAAGCCATGCTTTTGGATGAATGTCTTCGCCGGAATTTTTAAATGTTTTGAATTTACGTGTAGTAACAAACAACTTATAGTCAAAGTCATCATGACGGCAAGTCGCATATCGGTCATTGTTACGTCGTGTCGGCAGTTACATCTCAAAATTCGGTGCACCTTGCCAATTTCTTTCATAATTTCCGAAATGCCCTGTGCTTTTATTTTGAGGCTTTTCCGTATTTCTATGTCCCTCTTCCCGTATTGGAGCGCGAGTGTCCTCTGAAATACGTAATTCTTGTATTACTTGTGCGAACTGATCTTGAAATTCCCGGATTTCTCTTTTGTGTTGCGTATTAATTTGATTTTGATTTTGTTTAAATTTCTTAATTTTTTCATACTCTTCTGTGTCAGTGAAGGGTACGGGTCTTGTGTCATTCAGATCATCATCTATCTTTGTAGATAAGTTAGTGAACTGATCCGAAAGTTCGACTACTTTCTCTGGTAGTGAACTGATTTCCTAAGTGTGTTTTTCTGAACCAAGTTTCAGAGTGTCCATTTGTGTTGAAATCGTATCTACTGTGTCCTTTAAGTTTTCCTGAGTTTTGTAAGTTGCGTAACCGAATCGGTACATGCAACTGAGTAAATTTTAGCTTGTAAGGTGTCGTGATTTTCATGAACAATAGTTTGCAGTTCTTTTATGGTTGATTTGGGATTCTGTAACGCATTTTCATGACGTGGAAAAATAGGTTGGAAATGCTCAGAATTTGGTGTTTTTACGTCATTACAGACTTTTTGATATTTATATTCGATCTTAAGTAACTCTGCAGTTAAATCTTCACGCGTTTGTTCAAGCGTTTGTTCCATTGACTCTACCTTTTGAAGCTGTTGCTGCGTTTGTCTCTGATTTTGTTCCATCGTGTCTAACTGTTGCTGTGTTTGTCTCTGTGTTCTATTGTGTCTAACTTTTGAAGCTGGTGTCCCATTTGTTGCATTAATTTCTAATATCAATGCACTGGTGTCTGAAACATGTTCCGCTGTACTCTTCGGCAGTGCCTTTGCACCGGAAACATTCGCATTTTGAAAAGCAGAAAATGTGTCTTGACTTGATTGAGAAACGGGTAATGACGCAAAACCTGAATCTAGGATATTTGCAAAATTGTGTCCTGTTTTCGGGTTACTGGGGCGAGCTGTTGCCGACCGATCGATCGACAATACCACCCTGTTCACTAGCTGTTTGACTGTCTACACGATTATTTATTGCCTGGTCCATTCCACTATGCACAATTACCAAAGTACTATGTTGAACATTAGTTAATTCATTACACGGTGGCGCTAACACACTACTCTCGTCTTCACTGTCATTTATCAGTTTACTTTGGAGCCTAGTATTACGTTTTTCACACGCCATAACTGTCACAATATTTCACACGATAACACAGAAAAGAACAATTGGAAGAGCAAAATAAGAAAACACTTTAACATAGCACTAAAAATAATATCTAATTAAATGCAAACGCAGCTCCCAAATACTTGGTGCAAATCTACAAGCATGCGACAACTGTTTTACTGTACAACAATGAAAAACTACAACTACAAAGGACATTCTCCCTACCATTACGCGCTAGTAATACACAATAAATATACTAATTACACACAAGAAAAAATCAGAATATTCCAGTGAGGTATCCTCGGCTAAGAGTCGACATATGAAACGTCCCCTTTGGAAAATTATGAATTACTGTGCTGATAAAACCTCTTACGGTATTTTATTTTCAAACAGCTGAGCAAAACTGAACGTACTCAGACATTTCTCTCTTTACTTCCTCTGATCAACACTAAACTGACACACAATATTTTTAGCGCAACGCAATCTCACTTTCAATAATCCCCACAAAAGAATGGCCCTGACTAACAATAATCTATACCTTTCATGAATCACTTACCTCACAAAAATGTTCGTTACTCGAACTACTGCAGTACAGCGAGCACCAATACTGCCAGCTAAATAAAAGATTCTAACTACTGACAGGCATAGTTAGCAAATGAAAGATTTTGGGAGAGAACAAACAATGTATTTACCTTAATAGTGTTCAAAAGTCATTATACATCGTACATATATATATATATATATATATATATATATATATATATATATATATATATATATATATATATATCAGTTCATGACATCCAGTCTTACAAATATCATTTTTCTGACGGACACACGTCCAGATCGTCCGCTCTCAAAATTCTGCTGTCTCTCTCCCCACATCCACCACTGCTGATGGCTCACCTCCAACTGCGCAACGCTACGTGCTGTTCACATCCAACTGCCCAACACTACAACAGCGAAAATTCCAACAATGCAAACCAGCAAAGTCAGTGATTTTCATACAGAGCGATGCGTGGCGTTACCAACATAAAAACCTAAACAGCCTACTTACAATGCTTGCTTCGAATACGAGCTTCATTTTTGTTTCCAACAACCACGTTTTTGACAGCACATTAAACCCCGGTTTTCCTTTCTTCTGTTTTATTCCATCGCCAAATACATGTGCACAATCCATTAGCAGCTTTTAACTATGGTTGTTGCTGCTGTTCACACATAAGTGTTTGGCAGAGGATTTATACACTGCGTAACAGAATTACTTTATCGAAACCCCGTAATTGTCTACCACTGAGATAGTGAAGTTTTGAATTGGGTTCTAAGGTGCCAGAAACGTCTTCTGTTGGTTAGTTGGGTGATTGATTCGGGGCAGGAGAAATGATGTAGGGAAATCACGGAAAACCTAAATCTCGGGATAGCCCTACGCGGATTTGGTTCAGATGGCTCTCAGCACTATGGGACTTAACTTCTGAGGTCATCAGTCCCCTAGAACTTAGAACTACTTGAACCTAACTAACCTAAGGACGTCACACACATCCATGCCCAAGGCAGGATTCGAACCTGCGACAGTAGCGGTCGCGCGGTTCCAGGCTGTAGCGCCTAGAACCACTCGGCCACACTGGCCGACCGTACCCGGGTTTGAACCGCCGTCCTCCCAAATGACAGCCCAGTGTGCTGACCACTACGCCACGTCGCTCGGTCATTCTTCTCAAAAGTGTGGCATCCTGCGACATCATCCGTGCTCGACAGCCTTCAAACAGCAAGGTGTCGACACATGCTAAGAAACAACCAGAACACAGAAGATCGTGCATCATGTAATTGCGGAGTGTAGAGTCATTTTTCAGCCCATTTCTTGATCGTCGAATAGCCCTTGGGAAAATTAAACACCCAAATATTTCCATACGAATCTGATTTCTTGGTATGTAAGCTGGAGTCAAGAAAATTATTTGGAATGCAGAAGTTGTCGACTGAAAAGGTCTCGTCTAGAGGAAGTACGCCTGTTTTACAATGATTCCAACCCCAACTCAGCTGTCGTATCCGTGACACTCTCTCCCCTGTTTCGCGATAACATCTGCCCTTCTTTCAACTTTCTCGATGCTCTTTCTCAATCCTATCAGGTAAGACTCGATACCATGCAGCAATACTCCAGAAAAGGACAGAAAAGAGAAGCTTAGCCGTCTCATAACTAAATGAAGCTGATGAGAAAAGAAAACAAACACAAAAGAAAAGGTCGAGCGGTTCTAGGCGCTTCAGTCCGGAACCACGCCTCTGCTACGGTCGCAGGTTCGAAGCCTGCCTCGGGCATGGATGTTTGTGATGTCCTTAGGTTAGTTAGGTTTAAGTAGTTTTAAGTCTAGGGGACTGATGACCTCAGGTGTTAAGTCCCATAGTGCATAGGGCCATTCGAACCATTTCAACAAAAGAAAATCATTTTACAAGCAATGTCTGTGTTAATGTAACTGTAAACAAACTGTAAACGAAGCGGTATAGGACAATTTCAAATGATGATTTTTCGACTCGATGTTGTAGCGCAGCATTTACAGTCGCACGAATGTCGATTTCGGATACGGCATTCAGCGCGTAAATCGCAGGACATTTTCATGAGCCGCGTGGCGCCTAACGAATACAGAGACGCGCAGCTGCGTGCGGATCACAATCAGCGTGCGGTCCGCCCCGCCTCGCCCAACCTGCGGACGCGCCATACAACGGAGGCCTTCAAACGAACTAACAGATTCACCACGGAACCGAATAACGCAGTCTTTTTTGTGCGGCGAGTATCAAAGTAATCTGCAAGCGAAACATCCTAAATGAGTTCCTCTTTCCCATCGAGCTGTCGGGACGATAAATCAATTCCGTCGCGATTCCCTTTGTCGAGCGACTCATATTCCATCGGCACCCGGAAAGGCCAGATAGGGGCGCGGATTTATTCAGTGGACAGGGCTGCGCCGCCGCCCCGTATTACGCGACCCACAGTGCGTATTTTATCACGTAGCCGCGTTACGTGACAAACGCACAGGGGCACACGTATTCCGGAATGCACAGGGCGATACCCGTCGATCGACGTACGGTGCGATGGATTGTGACTGAATGAGCGAGGCGTGCACTGCTGCCTAGGTCTTAACAGATTTACATATTACGTCTGTAATCAGCAGTGCGTTTAATACAGTAGACCCATGCATTAAGGGAAGATTCACATAAAAGCAAAAACTCGGGAAATTATAAAGCAATTGACGGGTTAAGCTGGTATTATAACCAACTAGTCTGTTTTTTAATTTGATACGATTCATAATACCTTTAACTTGCTGCAGGCTGATTAGACGCAGGTGTCACAAGAACATTAATTTCTAGAACATGAGCAGCTAGAGGTGTACTGGCGGAAATAACGAAAATTCAGATAACGAAATGATTGCAGAACGAAAAGACGTTATGTTGTAAAGCCCTTACAGTGCACCATGCCGTGGTATGCATGGCCAAACAACGACATCTATTTCAGAAGGTCATTTATTGTTGAATAGTATCCCATCTGAGCAGTAATAATATCCTCAGAATAGCATAATTCGGATTTCAGAAGAGTTACTCAACTGAGAACACCATTTTCACTCTCACTCAACAAATTTTACAAGCACTAAGTAACGAAATAGAACTATTTGTTATATTCTCTGACTATTCTAACGCATTTGACTCCGTTACTCACAGTACCGAAATTCTGCTGGATAAAGCGAGGTTTTATGGAATTGATTAATTAGCAAACCAATGAAAATTATCATACGTAACTAAAAGAATGCAGAGAGTTGCACCAAACAGTTCAAAAAATGGAAGCATGAGAGATTTTCTTGACTGGGGAGAAGACACTTATGTGGTTCCTCAATGCTCAGTCATACGTCCAGTATTATATCTCACATATCTGAAAGAGCTTCGGTCTAACATACAACAAGCAGAATTAGTTTTTTTTTTGTGGATGACAGTACTACTGTATTCAGTACAACCATACACACGGCAACAGAAGAAATGGTAAACAATATTCTTGAAAGCATTACTGAGTACTATCATGTATGAGGAACAACCGCAGCCATAAGTAAACATCTTGAATAACAACTCCACTTGGCTGTTCTTGCACATATTTACTTGACGACAGGTTTAGTAACTCAGAAGCCACATCATCAGATTAGATCGGTTAAATTAATTCTATTGTCATAGATCCAACCTGATGATGTGGCTTGTTGGCTACGAAACCGATCATTACATAAATTATTTACAACAGCAGCCAAATGATTATTATTTAAGATATTATTAAGAGGTTTTCTACCAATGATCTCAATTTCGAAATCACGTGATATATTCAGTGCTGCACCTCTAGAGGTACTACACCAATGATCAATGTAACACATGATGAGAAAGTAAGAACTAGGGTGGAAACGTCAAAATTTTTAGGTGTCCTTACTGATTTAAATTTAATTCCGGAAAAAAGCATCTTTTGAAACTCGTAAAACAACTTAGTTCAGTCATTTTGCACTTCTAAGCATTTAAAATCATAGTGGAGACAAATCAGTAAGTTATTTTCATTCAGTGACGTCATATGGGATGATATTCTGTGGTAACTCAACTTTAAGAAAGGAAGTGTTCGTTGCTCAAAAACGTGCTGTAAGAATAATATGTGGTGCTCACCCACGATCATCTTGCAGACAGCTGTTTAGGGAGTAAGGAATTTTGGCTACTGCCTCATAGTATATTGGCTCACATACGACGTTTTCTGCAAGTAATCCACTACGTTTCAAATGCAACAGTGATCTATGTAATTACGATACCGGAATAAAAATGACATTCATTACTCCAAACATTAATAATTTATTTAACGTAAAAATGGGTACACAATGCTGCCACCACAATTTTTGATCACTTACCCAATAATATAAAATGTCTAACAGACAGAAAAGTTAAATTCGAAAATAATTGGAAAAGTTTTCCTTTGACGGCTCCTTCTACTCCGTAGCAGAATTTCTAATCTTATAATGTGTAAAAGATGGAAACTAAAGAAGAAGAAGATTTGTAGATGATCGGCATGTAACCATATTTCAATACAAGTGTGAATGTAAAATGACTCGTTCCACATCATTGCAATTAGTCGTACAAATGACCCACGGAACACGTAACTAACTAATCAACTATTCCAAAAATGTACACTTCAGCCAGCTTTCACACACACACACACACACACACACACACACACACACACACACACACATACACACGCACGCTATATTTATATGGAACTGTTTTCGCAGTACACAAACACACTAAACATACGAACAAGGAGTATGAGTATGTTCATTACACATTGCAACATCGCCATCTCTGACATGAAAAGCATTAAATTACAGAATAAATTTTGTACAAGAAGGTGAACATTGCAAGCTGCAGTTGTTTCTCCACGTTGGCAATATAGACGTAAAATCAATAAAAGCATGCAAATAAACAAATACATCAAAATATTTATTACGTACTTAAAGAGTACATGAATTACCAGCGTATGTGACAAAGATGAATGGCCATGTAAAGCTGTAGATGTATACATGAATTGAGCTTTTGTTTCCCGACTGTGTGTGTGTGCGTGTGTGTGTGTGTGTGTGTGTGTGTGTGTGTGTGTGTGTGTGTGTGTGTTTGTGTGTCTATGTGTGCGTGCGCGAGCGCTGTTGTATATCGTCGGAATAAATTAGTCAATCAGTCATGAATACCACGAGGCCGTGCAGTCTAAGTGCACTAAAACCTAACGACTACTTCATTTCGTAAACACTTCGTTAGTTAAATTTCCTTTAGTTCCTTCAGTACCACGATCCTAACGTCTAGCTGCGCGTGGTCCAAAAAACGATGTTCCTGCTGTAACTTCATCTGATGATGAGCCTACATTGTCCTGAAAACTTGTTAATGGTACAATAAATCGTATCACATACAGTAAACGAGTTTGTTGCCTATTATACTTGAAGGAGCTGTAGAAGGTGAAAACTGTCGGAGAATACTGAGATTGAATTATACACAGTAAATGAGGACGTTTTATGCAAGTGCTCCTCTGAGCTTTGCACGGGAGGGAATTTCGTGGCGGGCTACGCGATGAAACAAAATACTTAAAACATATTCTTTCAAAAGCTCTGTTAAATCCAGATAGAAGCATGTCAACGATGGTTCAGAAATGTATGATCATGCATTGAACACATCTGTTGGCTGACAACAACATAACAACAAGGAAGTCGAGGTACACCACAATAGGATTCGTCGACTTCAAGAAGGCCTACGACTTCGTAGATACGGAAACACCCTTCAATACACTGGAATAAATGAAGATGGACAAGAAGCCCAGAAAGCTGATACAGGAAACGTTAACAAATATAACATCCAAAGCCAAGTGTATGGGAGAGATCTCGGATCCATTCAAGACAGGAGTGAGGCAGGGAGATAACCTGTCACCTACTCTACTTAACTCGGTTTTGGAGAAAATAATCAGGACATGGAACAAAGAAGTCAAGATGGGGTGACATAAGGATAGAACCATCAACGTAAAATGTTTGGCCTATGCCCATGATGTAGCCATCATACAAATAACAGAAAAGACGCCAAAGAAGCTCTAACGACACTACACGAAATTACAGCCAAAACAGTACCACAAATGTGATATGAAAAAACGCAGTACAACGACACAAAATGCACACAGACACCCATTGGTAGCGAAGTATGGAAAGGTAACGAAATTTGTCCCTAATCGCAAAAATATACCACTGCTGAGTGAATAAAACAAATACACTCCTGGAAATTGAAATAAGAACACCGTGAATTCATTATCCCAGGGAGGGGAAACTTTATTGACACATTCCTGGGGTCAGATACATCACATGATCACACTGACAGAACCACAGGCACATAGACACAGGCAACAGAGCATGCACAATGTCGGCACTAGTACAGTGTATATCCACCTTTCGCAGCAATGCAGGCTGCTATTCTCCCATGGAGACGATCGTAGAGATGCTGGATGTAGTCCTGTGGAACGGCTTGCCATGCCATTTCCACCTGGCGCCTCAGTTGGACCAGCGTTCGTGCTGGACGTGCAGACCGCGTGGGACGACGCTTCATCCAGTCCCTAACATGCTCAATGGGGGACAGATCCGGAGATCTTGCTGGCCAGGGTAGTTGACTTACACCTTCTAGAGCACGTTGGGTGGCACGGGATACATGCGGCCGTGCATTGTCCTGTTGGAACAGCAAGTTCCCTTGCCGGTCTAGGAATGGTAGAACGATGGGTCCGATGACGGTTTGGATGTACCGTGCACTATTCAGTGTCCCCTCGACGATCACCAGTGGTGTACGGCCAGTGTAGGAGATCGCTCCCCACACCATGATGCCGGGTGTTGGCCCTGTGTGCCTCGGTCGTATGCAGTCCTGATTGTGGCGCTCACCTGCACGGCGCCAAACACGCATACGACCATCATTGGCACCAAGGCAGAAGCGACTCTCATCGCTGAAGACGACACGTCTCCATTCGTCCCTCCATTCACGCCTGTCGCGACACCACTGGAGGCGGGCTGCAGGATGTTGGGGCGTGAGCGGAAGACGGCCTAACGGTGTGCGGGACCGTAGCCCAGCTTAATGGAGACGGTTGCGAATGGTCCTCGCCGATACCCCAGGAGCAACAGTGTCCCTAATTTGCTGGGAAGTGGCGGTGCGGTCCCCTACGGCACTGCGTAGGATCCTACGGTCTTGGCGTGCATCCGTGCGTCGCTGCGGTCCGGTCCCAGGTCGACGGGCACGTGCACCTTCCGCCGACCACTGGCGACAACATCGATGTACTGTGGAGACCTCACGCCCCACGTGTTGAGCAATTCGGCGGTACGTCCACCCGGCCTCCCGCATGCCCACTATACGCCCTCGCTCAAAGTCCGTCAACTGCACATACGGTTCACGTCCATGCTGTCGCGGCATGCTACCAGTGTTAAAGACTGCGATTGAGCTCCGTGTGCCACGGCAAACTGGCTGACACTGACGGCGGCGGTGCACAAATGCTGCGCAGCTAGCGCCATTCGACGGCCAACACCGCGGTTCCTGGTGTGTCCGCTGTGCCGTGCGTGTGATCATTGCTTGTACAGCCCTCTCGCAGTGTCCGGAGCAAGTATGGTGGGACTGACACACCGGTGTCAATGTGTTCTTTTTTCCATTTCCAGGAGTGTATATTAGTATCTAACAGAGAAACGTTTGAAAGTGGCCCATCAAAACGTGCGAACAGCGGCATTAGCATTGAGGAACTAAGTAATATTATCTAGTATCTTTCCCACTTGCTTCGATTGGTCCCAGGTAGAATATTTGAGAATGATATTTAGATGATACCACTGAATCGGTTCGAAATATTAAAAAAGTAACTTTCTGGACAAACAATGTTCAGTTTTCGGTGCTCTGTTCAACGGTACTGATATTGTAGTATCTTGTCGGGCCTGGTGGTTTAGTGGCAAGCCTGCATACCAAGAAACCGAAAGGTTGCAGGATCGTATCTCAGTCGGACCACGGCCTACTTCAGTCTGCATTCACCCTCGCCTTCACTTCTCAGTGATGTGAAGATTCGGTAGAGCGACACAGCGGTAGGTTAGGGACAAACAAGTTGTCGAAGTGCCTTCAAAATGAGAAATTTGCACCGGGCCTCTGAGTCAGACGGAATTATTATAGTTATTTAACACGACTCGTTAGAAATTCTGGAGGTCGCTTTGTTTATTGCATTTTCCCACGATTTTCCGGTCATTTGCAGTTCACCATTCGGATCACACTTATGAGTTTTCATGCGACGTAGTTTACCCGAAATATATTGCACTCGCGTTACGGAGCAGCAGAGCCGATAGATGTGAAGCACACTGTAAATGTACCGTGTCGTTGCATTTTGAAGTAATTCATTTATACGCAGCACAGATAAGCGTTTGAATTTATTTGTACGAAAAGCATCTATTTATATGAATATAAATTCAGCACATGAATAACTGAAATACAAATATTCAAATGGTTCAGTTATTGACATTGCAAAGCATCATAAATAATGTTTTAAGCAGCTAATCCCTGGACTGCAGCGCAATAAAATTTTACCATTTATCTTAATCCTGCATTAATAATTTTTAATGGTTACACTATAGGTAAAAAGGACGTCTCGTCATCTGTTTGCTAAAATTTTGTTCATCGCTGTTAGCCGTCAATTACACATCTGATAATCTCTGAATAATGGCCTCCCTTGAAATGGTGGCGGATAAATCCCATCACTCGTTCCAGACCTCAGTGATTTTGTCTTATAATTTAATTCTACATTCCTCTTCTGCGAATCACTATGAAATGGTTGAGGGCACTTTTCATTGTGTCGTATATTAAGATTTCTTCCTGTTCCCGCAACAGATGCAGCATGGTAATAACGACTGCTTACTCGTCACTGTGAGAGCTGTTATTTGCTGAACTGTATTTGCTCCGTTTCTATTCGGTTGATATATGGTAGTGGAAAATAATCTCTAACTTCTGTTCTGAAAATTGTTCGTGATTTTGTAACAGGGCTCTCGTGAAATGTGCGACTTGACCTTGACCTTGAGCATGTGACACTCAAGGCCTTCCAAAGTTTCTGTTAGAGCCATTCGACAGTAAAGCAAATAACCATTCCCACCGTCCTTCTTTGTATATCCTTCTTTATACACCTAAATATCCCCTGTTGGTTTGAAGAGATATTGGTCCCAAATGCTTCAGTATTATTCGCCTATGAAATGTAGAAGTGTTTTCCACTCGATCGCTTTTGTAGACAAATTACAGCTTTCCATTACCCTAACAGTAAATCGGTCTGCCATATACTGTATCTACAGCTAATCCGAAGTGGTCGTTCCGTTTCATGTATCTGCATAATCTAAATATTGTTACTTCTCAATATTTATATGACTTCTTTACTCATGACCAATTAATCCTGTAGTCAGCGGATGCTAAGTGATTACTTTTAATGAAATACACAGATTTTCGTCGCTTAAACCTTGCAAATACTTTGTCGACACCTAATTGGATACTACTGCAGTTTCTAGGGGTATACATTCTTCATAGATTTTATTTGCACATCATTACAGCTTCAATTCCTTTTTAAAATAAAAAATTGTCCGCTATGGAATGTACATTTTTTACTTTATTTGCTGATGCAAAATTTCGACTTTATGGTTATCATTAAGGAAAGAATAAAGCATGTAATTCGTATAACAAATCCACAGGGTGACTCACCTAAAACTTGCACCGCAAATATTGAGGAAATGGAAGATCCTGTTGATGTTGAAACATCCCCTTGGAAAAATTTATGAATTACTGTGCTGATAAACCTCTTACATTATTTGATTTTCAAACAGTTGAGCAAAACTGAAAGTACTCAGGCATTTCTCTCTTTACTTATTCTGATCAACACTAAACTGACACACACTATTTTTAGCGCAACGCAGTCTGACTTTCAGTAATCCCTACAAAAGAAAGGCACTGACTAAAAATAACCTATACCTTTCATGAATCACTTACCTCACAAAAATCTTCATTACTCGAACTACTGCAATACAGCGAGCGCCAATACTGCCAGCTAAATAAAAGATTCTAACTACTGAAGGCACTAACTACTGATAGGCATAGTTAGCAAATGAAAGATTTTGATAGAGAACAAACAATGTATTTACCTTAATTATGTTAAAATGTCATCATCTGATGGACACACGTCCAGATCGTCCGCTCTCAAAATTCTGCCATCTCTCTCCCTACATCCACCACTGCTAGCGGCTCACCTCCAACTGCGCAACGCTACGCGCTGTTCACATCCAACTGCCCAACACTACAATAGCGAGTATTTCAACAATGCTAACCAGCCACAGGCTGCACACAGCACAGTCGGTGATTTTCATACAGAGCGCTACGTGATGTTACCAACATATAAACCTAAACAGCCTACTTACAACGTGCGGTTTTTACTGGTTGGATTGGTAGTCAGAGGCTCTTATTGTTAGCCAACTAACAGATTGTAATAACACTTAGAAAGTGTATTTTCCGTGTAAACATACACTTTTTTAAGTGGAACGACGCCTATTGATATTAGCAGACTTAATTCACAATACATAGTTCCTGTTCATTGTTCTTATTTCCTGTCTTCCATAATTTCTTTTATAAATTTTGAAATAATTTTATGTTAAAGTATTCCACCATCGACGTCACTTTCTCTTCAAACCATTTTGGATCATGTTTCCCTAATTAAATTATTGAACGACTTCTTTCTCTGTAATGAATGGTTAGTCTGAATGTGTGCGTGCATAATCCATCATTCCCGTGGGCCTCCTGATTTCAGAGAGTCGTGTTATTCATGTATGCATTTCGGATCTTACAATATTCAGCACCAGCACTCCATGTTAGTCCAAGGCTTTTATGTTAATATACATTTTGTTCATATGCTTCCCTTTTAAAGATTTAATCATGAAATATATATGAAATAAAAGCCACTGCTGATGTTCAATAACTCACACACCATTTACCCAACTCCTTATCGACACTCTTCCAGGATAGCTTAGCTCAAACTTGTATGACTTTTTAGTATATTTAAGAGCATTTCCCAAGCTGACTTTCATACAGAATTAATCAAGAATTATCAGTGTGATCAAAATTTCTTCACTTTTTCCTGAATCAAGGCCTGTCCACGAATTGTTTCTTTCCAACCAGACATTCAGGGTAATTACGTGGTTGGTCAACTCAGGCCGCTACCCGAGGTATCTTCTGTAACAAAATACCAATTTAAACTTACATAATAATGTACCAAACTAAGTAACTGAGTAATTGCCCGGCAGCCAACCCACCTCTATAAATAAACAGGTGGGTTATAATATTACAAACTTTATCTTCCTATTTGATACAGATCATGTTAATCTTCATAAGTAGTTCCCATGTGTGGGTTGGTGGAATGATTTTCACGCCATATCTATTGCGACAAGTTGTATAAAGTTTATCTGAATGTAAGCAGTAGACCCTATCCTGTGTTAAATTAGTTACTCTGCCAAGTGGTACGTTTTTCTGCAGATTTTTTTATAGAAGTTACACGATTTATCTTTCTTGCGTTTGGTGTATTTTTAAGGCTGCTTTGATAACGAGTCGAATGTGGCCAATAGGAAATAAACTGAAAAATGTGGAACCTACAACGGACCATGTTTTCTTTGTTCATAGATAACTGCTTCATCGGCAAAATGTCTGGGGCAGCAACTAACGTAATACGCTGTGTCACTGATGGTGCTATAGGGTAGAGAGGTGTCGATATCCACTTAAGAGATCACACTGAAATTGGCTCCAGGGTTTGGGGGACTGAGTGGAGTAGACTGGCCTATATTCTAGGTAAGAGGAGCTCGGAAAAGCACATAAAGAAGCCCAGACTCAAGGGGGCAGGCCAAACAAACTACGGGGATAGGCCTAGGAGACATCGGCGCTATAGTTGCAAACTGATGTAGCTGTGCTGAGAGAGGTTCAGAACTCTGACAACTCGTAGAAAGCGAATGTAGCAAAAATCGTTATAGGGGCAGAAAGATGGCAAAAAGCGGAGATACTTTCAGCTAAGTTTGTAGCATGGACCTAACAGTGTTCAGAAACAGTAGATTACTTTCAGGTGGTGGTGACGTCTTTATTGCTTTTAGAAGTACTTTGTCTTGTAGTGAAACTGAACTAGGTGACTGGTGTGAGTTGATATGATGGGGACTTACACTCGACGACAGCAATAAATTAAAGACTGATATCATTTAATGGCCCATCCACTCAGGTGACACAGCTGTTGAAAATTTCAGGGAAGCAAAGCTTTAAACATGGCTTCTTGGTTCAGTGACCGTTTCTAAATTAAAATTGAAGCAAATAGGCCATCGCTCACAATTATTTTAAGTTTTATTGGCCAGGTTTCAACACTTCTAAGAGTGTCTTTATCAGAATTAAACAATTAAAATGGCCTACAACATAGTTACAAATTTATAAGCAAAGACATTTTTATGAAAAAGAGTGTAAGTACTGACTAACAATAAAAGACAGAGGCAGTACTTACATCTCACATATAAAATAATTAACAGGCCAGAAGGGCTTTAGTCACAAAATATATAAAAAGGAACGTTTGAAAGCGAGCCACTATGGGCTGCTCGTACCTGCACAGCCCTTCTGGCCTGTTAATTATTGTATATGTGACATGTAAGTACTGCCTCTGTCTTTTATTGTTAGTCAGTACTTATACTTTTTGTATAAAACTGTCTTTTCCTATAAATTTGTAACTATGTTATAGGATATTTTAATTGTTTAATTCTGATGAAGGCACTCTCAGAAGTGTTGAAACGTGGTCAATAAGACTTACACTCCTGGAAATTGAAATAAGAACACCGTGAATTCATTGTCCCAGGAAGGGGAAACTTTATTGACACATTCCTGGGGTCAGATACATCACATGATCACACTGACAGAACCACAGGCACATAGACACAGGCAACAGAGCATGCACAATGTCGGCACTAGTACAGTGTATATCCACCTTTCGCAGCAATGCAGGCTGCTATTCTCCCATGGAGACGATCGTAGAGATGCTGGATGTAGTCCTGTGGAACGGCTTGCCATGCCATTTCCACCTGGCGCCTCAGTTGGACCAGCGTTCGTGCTGGACGTGCAGACCGCGTGAGACGACGCTTCATCCAGTCCCAAACATGCTCAATGGGGGACAGATCCGGAGATCTTGCTGGCCAGGGTAGTTGACTTACACCTTCTAGAGCACGTTGGGTGGCACGGGATACATGCGGACGTGCATTGTCCTGTTGTAACAGCAAGTTCTCTTGCCGGTCTAGGAATGGTAGAACGATGGGTTCGATGACGGTTTGGATGTACCGTGCACTATTCAGTGTCCCCTCGACGATCACCAGTGGTGTACGGCCAGTGTAGGAGATCACTCCCCACACCATGATGCTGGGTGTTGGCCCTGTGTGCCTCGGTCGTATGCAGTCCTGATTGTGGCGCTCACCTGCACGGCGCCAAACACGTATACGACCATGATTGGCACCAAGGCAGAAGCGACTCTCATCGCTGAAGACGACACGTCTCCATTCGTCCCTCCATTCACGCCTGTCGCGACACCACTGGAGGCGGGCTGCACAATGTTGGGGCGTGAGCGGAAGACGGCCTAACGGTGTGCGGGACCGTAGCCCAGCTTAATGGAGACGGTTGCGAATGGTCCTCGCCGATACCCCAGGAGCAACAGTGTCCCTAATTTGCTGGGAAGTGGCGGTGCGGTCCTCTACGGCACTGCGTAGGATCCTACGGTCGTGGCGTGCATCCGAGCGTCGCTGCGGTCCGGTCCCAGGTCGACGGGCACGTGCACCTTCCGCCGACCACTGGCGACAACATCGATGTACTGTGGAGACCTCACGCCCCACGTGTTGAGCAATTCGGCGGTACGTCCACCCGGCCTCCCGCATGCCCACTATACGCCCTCGCTCAAAGTCCGTCAACTGCACATACGGTTCACGTCCACGCTGTCGCGGCATGCTACCAGTGTTAAAGACTGCGATGGAGCTCCGTATGCCACGGCAAACTGGCTGACACTGACGGCGGCGGTGCACAAATGCTGCGCAGTTAGCGCCATTCGACGGCCAACACCGCGATTCCTGGTGTGTCCGCTGTGCCGTGCGTGTGATCATTGCTTGTACAGCCCTCTCGCAGTGTGCGGAGCAAGTATGGTGGGTCTGACACACCGGTGTCAATGTGTTCTTTTTTCCATTTCCAGGAGTGTACAATAATTGTGACCGAGGGCTCATTTGTTTCAATTTTAGTTCAGGGAAGGTTTTACTGTCATTTCGAACAGCTACACGATTCATACAATTGTCAGTGCATTTCCTTAACTCGGGACCCACAGTCATAATGCCCTCTTAGAATGAAATTACCGCCATTTGACTGCAAGTTTTTTATAATTCATTAGACGTCATACTTGCTGGGCAATGACTGTTTCACTTTTGAACTTGATAATGGCTACAAAGTCGATATCGCGGTGGTGTGAAATTAATGAATAATAAAAAACTTACAGTCAAATAATGCAATTTCAGTTTAAAAAATCGTGCAATCTTAGTTGGTGGTAACTATACCCTCGATATGTTGGTAAAAATACGTGTTTTTAAACCGGCGGTAAACATCATCCTGAAGTGTACAGTGTACTACATCCCTTTTCCGAAACGTATTTCGAGACGTTTCAGGGGCCCACGCGAAGTATAAATGGTTGCGATAACACACTAAAATCTTTTAAGAACAAACAATCCTGAGCAAACAGAGTGCATCGTAATGGAGATAGAAACTACTGATCACAATGTCGTTGCAGCCAGACCGAATACCGTAACACCTGCAAAAAATATACATTTAAAAGAAGCAGTCGCACATTTGCCTGAAATCTTACATACAACCAGTCTGTATTCCTTACAAATTAACTATGTAAGTGCGAGCAGATGTGGCTTAAATTCAAAGAAATAATGTTGACGTCAGTTTCCCCAGATTGGGAACAGCTGCTACGTAAGAATTTTTTTCCTTTTCGTATGTAACATAGAACTGGGGCAAGTAAGTAGTCCTGGACAATCAGATAGGTAAATGTGAAATTAAACTGCCCGTCTGATTTCACTCTTGTACTGTATAAGCACATTACCTCCAAAACTCGAATTTCGGAATGTAATTTCCGACACGGTCTACAGCTGCGTTCATAGGCGGCGCGGCTCTTTCCGGAGATGACGTGTACAGAGCGGTAAAGCATATAGGCATGCCAGAACTAATCCGCAAGCAGCCGCAACGCAATTCGAATTTCGCCAGACTGAATTTTCGTCGGGCTTGAAAGCGCGGATAAAAGCACTGGCGCAAGCATTAGGCCGTTCGGCCCGTTCCCCGAGAGCGGGCGCCCGTTTGAGCGGCTCTTGCTCGCGCTCGTCCTCATTCACAGGGACCGAATCGCTGTCTATGTCCGCATTTAATCACCCCGAATCGGTAAAGACAGAAGCACGGCAGAGAGGAGCAGTCTTTTGGCAGCGTTCTAGAAGACCGGACGTGCGCTCCGTCTCACCGGAAAAGGGAGGTCTTCGCTCGGCGATGGAGAGGAAACGCGGTGGCCGGTCCCCCTTGCCTCTTGCGCTCGTCTTCTGTTCTCGCTTTGGGTCTTTAAAAGTTCTCGGCAAAATGTCGATGGACGGAGATGCGGTTCAAAACTGGACACAATACGGAAGCATGTAAATCACCTAGGCTTTCCTGCATACACTGAAAGTCGATCGTAATACACTGTCTGACCGACAGTCCCTATGCAAAGCAGAATAAATCACTGGATGCCACGGTAGGTAGATCAGCCAGTATAAAAAGGGGCAGAGAGTTTTGTCATTAGTGAAGCATAAGAGAGAGCGGGTAGGTGGAAGGATACAATGATGACCTCTACGAGGCGGCGGACTCGTCTGATGACGTACCAGAAGAATAAACAGGAGTCGAAATAGAAGGGATAGGGGATCCTGTATTAGAATCAAATTTAGAAGAGTTTTCGAAGACTTAAGGCCAAAGAACGCAGAAGGATAGATAGAATTCCATTGTAAAATCTAAAACCATTTGGGGAAGTGGCAACAAAACGATTAATCACACTGATGTGTAGAATATACCAGACAGGCAATATACCAGCTGACTGTCGGAAAAACTTCATGTACACAATTCGGAAAATTGCAAGAGCCGATAAGAGCGAGAATTATTGAGCAATAAGCTTAACAACTCATGCATCCAAGTTGCTGGCAAGAATAATATACAGAAGAATTGAAAAGAAAATTGAAGATGTGTTAGATGACGATCAGTTTGGCTTTAGGGAAGGTAGAAGCACCATAGAGGCAGTTCTGACGCTGCGGTTGAAAATGGAAGCAAGGATAAAGAAAAATCAAGGGTTCGACAATGTCAAATGGTGCAAGATGTCAGAAAGTCAGATAAAAATAGTGGTAAGCTGTAGGAAAAGACGGACAATATACAATATATGCAAGAACCAAGAGGGAACAATAAGACTGGAATTCCAAGAACGAAGCGGTTGAATTAAAAAAGGTGTAAGGAAGGATGAAGTCTTCGCTCCTGCTGTTCAATCTGTGTATCAAATAAGGAATTACGGAAATAAAAGAAAGGTTCAAGAGTGGGATTAAAATTCAAGGTGAAAAAATGCCAATGATGAGATTCGCTGAAAGTGAAGAAGAATTAAGGATCTGTTGAATGGGAATTACAGTCTAATGAGTGCTGAACATGGATTGAGAGTAAATGAAAGAAAGACGAAAGTAATGAGAAGAAGTGGAGATGAGAACAGCGACTAACTTAATATCAGAACGTAGACGAAGTTAAGGAATTCTGCTACACGGGCAGCAAAACAACCATGCCATGATGGACAGAGCACGCAGGACATTAAAAGCAGACTAGCGCTGCCAAAAGCGGAATTCCTCGCCAAGGAAAGTGTGCTGGTATCAAACATAGGCCTTAATTTGTTGAAGAAGTTTCTGAGAAGGTCCGTTTGGAGCTCAGCATTGTATGGCAGTGAAATAGGACTGTGAGAAAACCGGAAAAGAAGAGAATCGAAGGATTTTATTTGTGGTGCTACAGACGAATGTAGAAATTTTGGTTAATTTACAGGGTAAGGAATGAGGAGGTTCTCCGCAGAATCGCCAACGAAAGGAAAATATGAAAAACACTGACTGGAAGAAGAGACAAAATGATAGGACATCTGATAAGGCATTAGGGAATAACTTCCATGGTATTAGAGGGAGAAGTAGAGGGCAAAAACTGCTGAGTAAAGCAGAGATTACAATATACCCCGCAAATGATAAAGGGCTTAGGTTTCAAAAGCTACTCTGAGATGAAGAGGTTGCCACAAGAGAGGAATTTGTAAATAATCGCATCAAACCAATCTCAGGAGACTGATGAGCCAGAAAATATAGAAAAAACGAGATGGGGTCTGTCAGGAGAGTTCAGTGGCTTCGAACGTACACTAGTGACTGGACATCACCTGAGTAATAGCAAATCTCAGATCCACCACGGACGTTCCTACCCTTCTAACAATGGCCCAGTCGACCGTTCTCATTGTGAAGTAGAAATGCAACAGCTAAACCATACTAAATAGACTAACGGACAGGTGCCACTGTTTGTTGGAGAGAGTGGAAGTAAATAATGCATAAAATCTGCAGAAAGAGCAAATCGACAGTCCAAGTGCTACCAGCAGTAAAATTCTTACAATGACTGTGCGCATAGAGCTAAAAATAAGGGGATACAACGATCGAGCAACTTCTCCTAAGCCACACATTCCTATAGTCAGTGATACGCGACTCTTTAGTTGGTCCAAAACGCAACGCCAGGGAACAGTTGATGACTGAAAACGAGTAATTTGGGCTGATGAATCGCGTTATACATTGTGGCAATGCGATGGAAGGGTTTTAATATGCGGAGAAAACTGTTATCTGCCATCTAATGTAGAGCGCACAGTGAAGTAAGAAGGTGTTGCAGAATTGGGGTGTTTTTGGTGTCAGGGTGTGTTCCCTTTACTGCGTTTAGTAAAACGCTAAATGCAGAGGAATATGAACACATTTTAATGCATTGTGTACTGCGTACAGAGAGGAGGAGTTCTGAGACGATGACTGTGTGAGCATGGCACCCTCTGATAGAGCACCATCTGTTGGGCTGTATGTTGTCGACAGCAATGTTGCTGAAGTAGACTGGTCTGCACAGAGTTCCACTCTGAACTCAGTGGAATAACTTTGGAATGAGTCGACTTCACTCAGGATCCGAGAGAACTCTTCTCTGGTTTCGTCCGTTAAAGAAAAATGAGCTTACATTCCTCCACAGGTATTCAGACAGTTCGCTAAGTGTCTCCAAAAGAATTCAACCAGTAATAAAGGCCAACAATGGACACGTTTGATCATGTACTGTGTATAATATGACAATTTGGTCAGTGTGTAAGGATTCGAGTTGCCCCGTCCAGCGCCAGAGCTAAGAACGAACGGTTTGGTTCCCCCTTCTCTGATGTTTCACCATGTACACTAGTACATCTCCTAGTTTCTGCGCTTCACAGTTCACGATTTCGTTCCTTCGATGTACCTTCAGAGGGAAGAAGGCATGTCTTTGTGGAGAAGATCGAACAAGATGACATGGAAGTGGCAGAGACAGCCAATGTTAAAGTTGGCAGAGAAGTAGAAATACTATCTCGATGTTAGGAAGACTTACAGCTTTCGAAGAGAATGATCAATATACGAATTTGGTGTAAACATGAATAAAACAAAGACCAGTAGAAAGTGGAACAACGTCTTGTCATCTAAATTGAGAATAACACTAGTAGAAAAAGTGAAAGACTTCTCCTGCATGGGAAGCAAGATTGCACAATGTAACGCCACAGCGTAGAGAACGGGAAGAAATTAAAACTGTTCTTAAATACACTGTAGCACAGTCACTGTCGACGCCAGGCAGAGGTGCTGACGTAGCTACACAACAGAAAGAATCAATCTGTACTGTAAATCGGTGGCGGACGTGATCACACGTTGCAACTTCAACACCAATCGAGAGGCCCAAGTTACACATTCAGCAGAGTGTCCACTATGAGACGTCTTGATACGTGGAGCAACAAGATATACCTTGGACGCATTGACAACTGTCAGTGCAGTTAAGAATTTGTAATAAATTGTTAAGCAAACTCAGCGGAACGTGGACCGCCGACAACCAGCAGAGAACAGGCCATATTCGCTCGTACAAAACGTGTTCTGCTTGTCATTCCTGAGAGGTCAACATTGAAGTAACCACGACCAGCCACTCGTGGGACTTCGCATTGGCCGCCACCTACCACTGAAGGTCTTCCAACACCACTACATCTCCTTGTCAGCACCGTCATCACTGCTTGGTGAGAGGGTCATCCGGGGCCTCTGTTCCTGATCACAGCTGCTGGAGATTATGAGTCTCCCGTTGTTCAAATATGTGACTTCTTCAGCTTAAAAACGCAGCATGTTACGGGAAAACATGGTCACCTTATTGACTTCTATGAACAAAGGAAAACTCTATCATTATTTCGCACTATTTCGCATACTAAAATCTGCCTTTGCTATCCGGTAGTATTAGGTGACATAAAAGTATTATCCACAGTCAAAATAAGCAAACACCAAACGTACATTGTCAAACATATATGACTTTTGATTAGACATGTCATGTATAATGTCTGCAATAACTGTGGGGCTTAACACTTCCGCAGAACTCAAGGAAAGTCAACTACTATTCATCTACCAAAGATTGTAATTTCTTGTTACGTACTCATCAGTGCCAAACAACAGCTGTTGACTCAACTACTTTTGAACGTTGTAAGCTGGCTATAGTTTCACACCCATCCACATACTTTGTCGTGACCTACAAACACAATTAGGTATCATGTGATAGGTTGTACATCGTATATATGAATATATAAAGGAGTCTGACATTGTCACGTAAGCCTTGTAAATAATTGTTAACGCTTATTGCATGAAAAGTGACGGAGTGTCTTTATTATCAGAATGGCGTAATGAATGATTGCCTATACTAGTAGAGGTTGGAACGACAGTGGAAATGGAAGGGGAGGAGGAACTCTAGCCCTCGGTGGAAGACCCACACAGGTGTTGTGGTTCAACTCCACATAGGAAGTGCCATGACGAATAGTCTGGACACCTGAGCGAGAAGACACAATACAGGGGCGACCGGCCGCTATCGGCCGCCATTGTAGTAGGGCCGGAAAGATAACCGAATAATACTTCCGAACTTTGCAAATCTTGAACGCAGGTGAGAGGAACTAAGAAGCGGCACCTCGGAAACCACGCAGGCTGGGTTATTTACAAGGATTTTTACTCAGATGCATACCAATGAATGAGTATAGGTATTTCCTCGGAAACTTTCTGCGCTGGACGACAAAAGACTAAAATATCGTTGGTCGGCGTTTGGGAGAATCTTTAGAGAGGGAGAATATTCCGTGGTTTCGGAAATATTATTCGTTTTCGGAATTACAAGTGTGGGGAGCCGAGCCTAGCTGGGAGACCAGCAATGGAGAGATGTAGTCTTCTGTTGTGAGCGCCCGTGTGTGACAGTCGATCAGTATCAGCTTTGTTGGTACAGGCGGACTTGCTGTCTTTGCTCTCAGGAGCGTATATAGTTAGAACGGTTAGGCACTGTACTGTTGCGAACTTATACGATTCTGGACTTCGCCTCCAGGTTGGAAGTCGTCGTTGAGTACGCAGCGTTCAGTGATTGAGAGCACTTCTTCTGCCTACGCTTACGTTGAGACGTTATTTGAACTCCGTCCTTGTGTCTGGGAGTTCGCGTTTCTCGAGAAGAAGACAGTTTAGAGTATATTAGTCAGAGGACCGCCTTCTGCCGTCCTAGTGTTTGAAAGAGTTTATTTGTGGCTGGAGTTCTTCCATCGTCGCAGAAGAGTACGAGAACCATCACATCGACGCACCGGACGCAGTACATTTGATGATATCGTAAATTCCTTCGGCTTATTAGGGTTATAAAAGCTAAACAGCTGTGATCACGTTAGTTTATTTCCACTGAGGTTCCACACCACCGTAGATCATCTTTGAAAGTAGTGTCTTCTAGTGTTTGGTACGTAGATGATGTCAGTCATTTCGCGTTATTGATATTAGACGGAGCACTCATAATAAGGGCAGATTTGGGCAACTGATCAATAATTTTACTTAGGAAATATAAAATTTTAAGAAATTTCAGCATTGTAGCATGTAAACTTTGTAATATGAAAGGTTTTTTTTAATCTACAACAAATATACACTCCTGGAAATTGAAATAAGAACACCGTGAATTCATTGTCCCAGGGAGGGGAAACTTTATTGACACATTCCTGGGGTCAGATACATCACATGATCGCACTGACAGAACCACAGGCACATAGACACAGGCAACAGAGCATGCACAATGTCGGCACTAGTACAGTGTATATCCACCTTTCGCAGCAATGCAGGCTGCTATTCTCCCATGGAGACGATCGTAGAGATGCTGGATGTAGTCCTGTGGAACGGCTTGCCATGCCATTTCCACCTGGCGCCTCAGTTGGACCAGCGTTCGTGCTGGACGTGCAGACCGCGTGAGACGACGCTTCATCCAGTCCCAAACATGCTCAATGGGGGACAGATCCGGAGATCTTGCTGGCCAGGGTAGTTGACTTACACCTTCTAGAGCACGTTGGGTGGCACAGGATACATGCGGACGTGCATTGTCCTGTTGGAACAGCAAGTTCCCTTGCCGGTCTAGGAATGGTAGAACGATGGGTTCGATGACGGTTTGGATGTACCGTGCACTATTCAGTGTCCCCTCGACGATCACCAGTGGTGTACGGCCAGTGTAGGGATCGCTCCCCACACCATGATGCCGGGTGTTGGCCCTGTGTGCCTCGGTCGTATGCAGTCCTGATTGTGGCGCTCACCTGCACGGCGCCAAACACGCATACGACCATCATTGGCACCAAGGCAGAAGCGACTCTCATCGCTGAAGACGACACGTCTCCATTCGTCCCTCCATTCACGCCTGTCGCGACACCACTGGAGGCGGGCTGCACGATGTTGAGGCGTGAGCGGAAGACGGCCTAACGGTGTGCGGGACCGTAGCCCAGCTTCATGGAGACGGTTGCGAATGGTCCTCGCCGATACCCCAGGAGCAACAGTGTCCCTAATTTGCTGGGAAGTGGCGGTGCGGTCCCCTACGGCACTGCGTAGGATCCTACGGTCTTGGCGTGCATCCGTGCGTCGCTGCGGTCCGGTCCCAGGTCGACGGGCACGTGCACCTTCCGCCGACCACTGGCGACAACATCGATGTACTGTGGAGACCTCACGCCCCACGTGTTGAGCAATTCGGCGGTACGTCCACCCGGCCTCCCGCATGCCCACTATACGCCCTCGCTCAAAGTCCGTCAACTGCACATACGGTTCACGTCCACGCTGTCGCGGCATGCTACCAGTGTTAAAGACTGCGATGGAGCTCCGTATGCCACGGCAAACTGGCTGACACTGACGGCGGCGGTGCACAAATGCTGCGCAGCTAGCGCCATTCGACGGCCAACACCGCGGTTCCTGGTGTGTCCGCTGTGCCGTGCGTGTGATCATTGCTTGTACAGCCCTCTCGCAGTGTCCGGAGGAAGTATGGTGGGTCTGAAACACCGGTGTCAATGTGTTCTTTTTTCCATTTCCAGGAGTGTATAAGCAGGAACAACGTTTATCATTTAGTAGGATTAGTTGCCTTCATCATTCATTTACGTTTAGATTGTAATTTATAGAATTCATGGGATGGTCAGACAGGGCCATTCTTCATTTTATTACTTTCCGTTGAGCACGTTCATTTTACACCCGCCTGGAGAAGCACCTTGGAACGTCTGTATATCTCCGTCACAGCAAACCTAAAAACAATCTTACAGCTACATCACAATTTTTGCTTCTGTTAAGATTTTGACAAAGCATAATATCCACTGGTATATCATCCACGACAGTCAATAATAAAATTCTTTGCTAGTGTTAAGTCCCACCAGCAAGTACGGGTTTCTACTAGAGTTTTTCTTGTTGACAAAGTTTGTTTTCTACTTGCCCACTTTTACTGTGCCTAATGCGTAACACTTTCAAGGTATCTATTATTACGTAGATTGCACAGGGTTGTCAGAAACTGTGTAAAAAGTTGTAAGGTGGTTGTAGGGTAGCTTGTACTAAGAAATAAGTATTAAGTAAAAATTCGGTAAGTTTTGCCGTTCCACATTTAATTAGCATTGTCGTTAGCCAGTCAGGCTGTTGCAAGCGCAAGCTCAAGCGGATCGCCAGATGCAAGAGGGCGATACAATTGTTGGACATGGGACGGAAGTAAGGATATAACGGAGCCAAAGGCTGAGCAGTCTGCTGCGCTGTGATCTACGCTATGAGAACAACTGACACTAATTTTAAGTGGCTGACCGCTTGTATCTGCACGGTGGTGTTGGTATGTGAAATAAAGAGGTATAATGACATATGCTTCCCTTATTCACAGAATTTGATAATAGAATAGTGCCTTTCCCAGACATATTTTTTAAACTAAGTAAACCACGTATTGACTGGTACATCAAAATCTCCGTACTAGTGCTGTGATGCATATCTAGATACCAAAAGTAAACTGGCATAGATATTAAAAGTAGACTGGTCTTCTCGAAGAAAACGTTCTTCAATAAAAGGCCTCTAGTCGTACCGGATACTGGTATTGAAATCAAGAAGAAGTCGCTGAATGCGTCTGTCTGGGGCATAGTATTGTATGGAAATGTAACTTGAAGCATCGTAAATACGAAGAAGAATAAACTGAAAGTACTTAAAATTTGATGCTCCTGAAACATGGTACACATTAAGTGGACAGATAGAATATATTTATGAAGAAGTATTAAGCTAGGTGAGATAAGAAGTCTATGGAAGACCTCTACGAGAAGAAGAGACAAGGCAATTGGGAAACTGCAGCGTTATCTAGGAACCTGGCAGTGGAAGGAAGACGATAGTGCACAAATAGTAGCGACAGAGACCAAAAGATGCAAAACAGGCTATGTACGATACTGAGTACACTAGTTAGGGAGAAAAGAAACTCCATACCAAGAAAAGAAGAACTAGAGGACAGTATCAAATCAGTCGAACCACTGGTGTCTCAAAATGTTCTCACTCGATGATTTTATTTTTTCGCTGATAAAAGATGACTGAACGTGACATCAGGTTTAGTGATCAAAAACAATTTTTCATATCATTAGTTGCATTTACTGAGACGTCATTACGAAACAAATTACACTGCATGCGAGCTCCCACTCTTCTCACAGTGCAAGTGCAGGAACCTAAAAGGGTCGCGCCAGTAGCTGGCTTTGTTTCAAAGTCAGGACTGCGTTTACATTCGGGCTATCTAGGCGTCAGTTTAGAATTCCGCACCACAAAACCGCCCGAACAACAGAAATACACAAAAGAACATATATTTGTTCTAATACTGTAATCTGGGCCCTCTTATAATCGCAAAAGCCGCATATGTAATTATTTTGTATAGGATTATTCTCTGAAGTTTTCAGTAAACAACTGATCCGAATTAAGTCAGCACTCAACTCTCACACCCCTTTCTCCTTCGTGTCAAATGACGGTCTGCCAGTGGGATCTGGTCAAACACGGGGTACTTCCGTTGCCAAAAATTACCAAGACGTTTTCAAAAATGGTGAACAAAACGTTCAACAGCTCAAACGGAGCTATATTTCACGGAAAGCTTATTTATTCCATACTTACCCAAACTTTTTTCTCCCTGTCTACAGCAGTTCTAAAAGTCTGGAAAAACCATTTTAACATAATCATATTGTTGACGAAATATTGCAGGAAATGTACAAGATGTCGTAAGATCCATAGCGACTGTCAGATAGCCTACTGGCTTGTGACGCCTAAATATAGTTGCCGTGAAATATACAGAATGGTCCATTGATAGTGACCGTGCCAAACATCTCACGAAATAAGCATAAAACGATAAAACTACAAAGAACGAAACTCGTCAAGCTTGAAGGGGCAAACCAGATGGCACTATGGTTGGCCCGCTGGATGGCGCTGCCATAAGTCAAACGGAAATCAACTGTGTTTTTTTTTTCAATAGGAACACCCATTTTTATTACATATTCGTGTAGTACGTAAAGAAATACGAATGTTTTAGTTGGACCACTTTTTTCGACTTTGTGATGGATGGCGCTGTAATACTCACAACGTATAAGTACGTGGTATCACGTGACATTCCTCCAGTACGGACAGTATTTACTTCGTGACACATTACCTGTGTTAAAATGGACCGTTTACCAATTGCGGGAAAGGTCGATATCGTGTTGATGTATGGCTATCGTGATCAAAATGCCCAACGGGCGTGTGCTATGTATGCTGCTCGGTATGCTGGACGACTTCATCCAAGTTTGCCGGATAGTTACGTTATTTAAGGAAACAGGAAGTGTTCAGCCACATGTGAAACGTCAACCACGACCTGCAATAAATGTTGATGCCCAAGTAGGTGTTTTATCTGCTGTCGCGGCTAATCCACACATCAGTAGCAGATAAATTGCGCGAGAATCGGGAATCTCAAAAACGTCGGTGCTGAGAATGTTACATCAACATCGACTGCACCCGTACCATATTTCTATGCACCAGGAACTGCATGGCAACGACTGTGAACGTCGTGTACAGTTCTTCCACTGGGCACAAGAGAAATTACGGGGCGATGACAGATTTTTTGCACTCGTTCTATTTAGGGACGATGCGTCATTCACCAACAGCGGCAACGGAAAATCCACAGTGGCTGCGACAAGTGGAGCATCAGCGACCTTGGCGAGTTAATGTGTGGTGCGGCATTATGGGAAGAAGGATAACTGTCCCCCATTTTATCGATGGCAATCTAAATGGTGCAATGTATGCTGATTTCCTGCGTAATGTTCTACCGATGTTACTACAAGATGTTTCACTGCATGACAGAATGGCGATGTACTTCCAACATGATGGATGTCCGGCACATAGCTCGCGTGCGGTTCATGCGGTATTGAATAGCTCATTTAATGACAGGTGGATTGGTCGTCGAAGCACCATACCATGGCCCTCACGTTCACCGGATCTGGCGTCCCCGGATTTCTTTCTGTGGGGAAAGTTGAAGGATATTTGCTATCGTGGTCCACCGACAACGCCTAACAACATGCGTCAGTGCATTGACAACGCATGTGCGAACATTACGGAAGGCGAACTACTCGCTGTTGAGAGGAATGTCGTTACACCATTTTGAGCATTTATTTCATTAATGTGGTATTCACAGGTAATCACGCTGTAACAGCATGCGTTCTCAGAAATGATAAGTTTACAAAGGAACACATCGGAACACATTGGAACAACCGAAATAAAATGTTCAGACGTACCTACGTTTGGTATTTAATTTAAAAAGCCTACCTGTTACCAACTGATCGTCTAAAATTGTGAGCCATATGTTTATTACAGCGTCATCTACCACAAAGCGAAAAAAGTGGTCCAGCTAAAACATTCATATTTCTTTACGTACTACACGAATATGTAATAAAAAATGGGGGTTCCTATTTAAAAAAAAACGCAGTTGATATCCGTTTGTCCTATGGTATCACCATCCAGAGGGCCAACCATAGTGCCATTTCTAGTCAATTCAGCAACGTCCATGATGCGACGAAGTAGTTTATTTCGAGTATTTACCTTCACTTTGTGCACCTCTGATTTCATCCAACCCCATGAACGGAAATCTAAAGGTCAGGTGATCTTGGAGGCCAGTGAAAAGCCCCGCCACGGCCAATCCAGCGATTAGGGGAGGTGCGTTTGAGAGGGTTCCTCACGGGTAAGGTAACATGTGAAGGGGCACCGCCATGTTGAAAGTACATTCCAGCACGCTTGGCTAAAGAAACTATTTCCATATATGAATTTTCCAAAAAATGCAGATATCTCTCTCCCGTCAATTTCTGATTGATAATAAATGGGCGTATAAAACTGTTACCGATCATGCCGCACCAAACATTTATGGAAAAACGAACTTGGAAATTGCTATCCACTGAAGAGTATGTATTTTCCCGTGACCATCCATCGATGGTATGTTGTTTAATCCATGTCGTGAAAACTGGGCTTCGTCAGTGAATAGTATGTATGGAAGCAAATGCACTCCGTCTTCAGGCCACAAGTGGCCCATCGGGACCATCCGACCGCCGTGTCATCCTCAGATGAGTATGCGGATAGGAGGGGCGTGTGGTCAGTACACCGCTCTCCCGGTCGTTATGATGGTTTTCTGTGACCGGAGCCGCTACTATTCGGTCGAGTAGCTCCGCAACTGGCATCACGAGGCTGAGTGCACCCCGAAAAATGGCAACAGCACATGGCGGCTGGATGGTCACCCATCCAAGTGCCGGCCACGCCCGACAGCGCTTAACATCGGTGATCTCACGAGAACCGGTGTATCCACTGCGGCAAAGCCGTTGCCATGGAAGCAAATGACTATTCTTAATTACCCAGTAACAGAATTGAAGTCGTTGGGCACTGTCGCCAACGTGGAGATTTTGCACTCGCTATGTGTGAAATGGATACAGGTTTTCCGCACGTAATGTTTCCCATACACGTGTTGTGGGTCATTCATACGCAGGGACATTCTTCGTATGCTCGTACTAGGTCTTCGCTCAACACTTGCGATAATTTCTTTCTGTTCTTGCAAAGTTTTCTGACGTGCACGCTCGGACGAAAAATGTCTACTTGGAAGAGAGCTTGTTGGACGCAAAGTGATAAACAATTTGATAAACACCCTGCGATCAGGTAATCGTCGAGTCGGAAAGCGCCTGTGGTATTCTTCTCTTGCAGCGTTAGCACTATCGTCGCAGAAGCAATAAACGTACACCATATCTGTGTATTTCTCATTACTGTAGACGTGCGGCGTTGTTAGCAGCGCTTGTAAGAACACAGTTAACATCATACACTCCACAGCTAACCGATTCGTCGGCGGTACACTACACAATGCGGCTTACTCGGCTCGACTGCGCAAACAACTTGCTATGTCCGCGGACCTAACCGAATCACGCGCGCCCTGCCGTCTCTCAGCCCGGCCCCCGATGCGCGGTGGTCGGTCTTGGCTTCACGTCGCGGCCGCCGGAGGTTCAGGGCGTTATCACCGGCTGAAGACGTCGCGCCATTCAGTAGTTCCTGCCTGCAGCTCCCCCTATGGCCACAAGATATAACGGGAGCACAGACCTGACGCTACGGCCACTCGCTCTTGCTGGCTAGCTGTGTTAATATCCAAGTGTTATTGTATAGATCTTATATGACAACCTTGAGCTTAGAACTTGGTTACGATTTGGACGGCACTGTGGATTTGTGAATTGTATTGTGAACTTAATTACGTAGCTGCTTGCTATGAGAGCAATAGACGGTGCCTGCTTCAGTGTGGAGAATAAAGATAAGTAATCTTCCTGATCGCTGGCGCCTTACTTTGAGACTAATCTTTTCTCGGCCATCAGATCTTGCGTCACACCTCGGTCACTTCCTTATACCAATTCCAACTTACGTTTGCCACTCCAGGTAGACATAAAACAACGGGTGATTGTACTACGTACGTCACATGATCATATACGTGGTAGGTTGCATAGCGTATACATGGCATATACCCAAGTTTGTTTGCAAGAAAATCACGTTACGGTTCAGTTGTACTGCGTATACATTCACGTTGTGCACATCAATTTTGCAGAATTAAAGCTCCTTTCAATACCCATACCTCCCTAACGAAGCATTTGCGGACCTATGCTCATATAACAAATTTCGTTCAGAATTACTTATACTATCACTCTTTAAAATATTGACCTTTCCTCCCCAAGCACCATATATATATATATATATATATATATATATATATATATATATATATATATATATATATACGGCAGAGAAAAATTGTGTCATGAAATTGTTTAACCATGGACAGGATGATGCCAGTAGGAACCAAAATTATTAATGTTGTGTAGGTCGACAACGCACCATTTTTAAACTACTGAAACATATCTGAAGATAACCACTAGAAACTGTCGAAACTGGTCGTAAAATAAAACGTTTCACATCAAACGAGCTTAGCTTATAGTAGAATAAATTACAGCGTTTACTGAGAACGTGATTTAAAGTGTCTGTCAGTTTCTCTGAGCACTTGACTTATCACTGACGAAGTTCTCTGTTTGATGTATGTGATGGTAAGCCTAAAGACTTGTAGTAATATAGCGGATGATTGTAAATTACTGTTGCCACCTTTAAACTGCAGAAAATATCCTTCCTGCTCTCTAACTCGTCGTACTTCCGAACAGTTCATAAAAAAAGTATGTGTGTTATACTGAAATTTCTGTCAGTTTCATCATGTTCGTTGTTGACAACTAAAATGAAATCAAGATCTGAAATGCAAAGGAAGAATTTCAGTATTTCAATTTAACTGAGCAGTTAATGAACATTTGCTGACGTTTAGTAACTTTCGTGTATAGCGAATATGTACATTGTTAAGGTACCTGAGACATTCAAGTCATTCCGTTACATGTGTACAGGGAAAGACTATATTTTCTTTACATAAAACTTGAAACAGACTGCGTTAGAAATATTTAATCCTCATGCATTCTCTATCAAGGCGTTTGGGACTTTTAGAAATTTTTTCGAGCTTAGAAAAACAATGATTGTTTGCCACGAATGGAATTTCGTGCATTTGCGAGTCTAAATTGAAGTCTAGCTGAGCGAGAAGTGGGAAGACGCTGGCACACACTGGCGCAAGGACCAATTTAAATTGTAATTAGTATAAATCCGATTCAGTATTTGCAATCTATATGGAAACGAAGAATATCGATTAACAGTTCTCCAGAAGGCTTTACGCATAAGTGGGATTTGCACAACGAAATTGGGTCTAAGTCACTGACTACAGATTTCTAGAAATGGTGATAGTTAATTATTTTATCAACATCGTAGTTGGAGAACTCTGCGGACGTATGTGGAATTAGCGCCGAAAGAATCTGGAACGAATGTTTACTACCCAAACACGGAGCATCGATCTTGAGCAGCACATATGCCACTTTTATATCTGCACAAAATTAAAAAACGAGTGCAGTTGTGATTCGATGTTGCGTGGCTATGGCTTGTTGAGATTAAGTAAATAGAAGGGCTGTTTATTTACTACGCAAAAGCAGGTTAAAACAAACAATTATTTCTAAATAACGTGGAAGTGCGTTGTGACTCACAGCACTTAATTCCACTCCATCTGCCACTTTATTGATTTACATTTGACATCACTATCCATGCCAAAGCTCGGAATAAAAGTACAGATGTTTCAGAAGATATCATACAGACTAAATGCGACGTTCCTAATGGCCAAGTCCAGTCAGAATGGACGTTCCATATGTACATTTTGCCCGAAATTTTAAATGCGTATTTCACAACAAACGTTTTGGGTTGGAAATACTACTTTTTTTGGATGGAATAAGTGAACATTGGTATTACGGGCCAGCTGCATCCCACCACGGTTGACACTTTCTCGACGGCTATGGTATCCCTTCCAGCAGGATAAGTGGCTTTGTCACAAGGCCAGAATCGTGCTGCAGTAGTTTTAAGAACATGAGAGTGAACACACGTTGATGTTTTGGCCACCAAATTCGACTGAACGTGGCCTGATGGAATAAATCCGGCATGCTATCGGGAACTTCGTTACCTGCTAGTGGTCTCATAGATATCTGTTGCTACATATCTCCGGAAACTAACAAAAGACGTAAAATCATGCCACGTACCATCTCTGATGAATTGCGCTCCGAAGGTGAACCAAAACGATATTTAATATATGCTGCAGTAGTTTTAAGAGCATGAGAGTGAACCCACGTTGATGTTTTGGCCACCAAATTCGACTGAACGTAGCCTGATGGAATAAATCTGGCACGTTATCGGGAACGTCGTTACCTGCTCGTGGTCTCATAGATATCTGGTGCTACATATCTCCGGAAACTAACCAAAGACGTAAAATCATGCCACGTACCATCTCTGATGAATTGCACTCCGAAGGTGAACCAAAACTATATTTAATATGTGGTCTTAACGTTTTTGGCCACCACATTCAACTGAATGTGGCCTGATGGAATATATCCGGCACGCTATCGGGAACTTCGTTACCTGCTACATTTTCATAATTTAGATTTAGATTTTTAGATTTTAGATTTAGATTTAGATGTTTAGATAATTTAGATTTAGATTTTTATAATCTCTCGCTCGCTACTCGCGTGCTACATGACGAGCTGAAAAAATTAACAGGACCTTTTTGTAGGAAATTTAAGGTAGTTAAGTTTTGTACTGGGGTACATTTTCGCTAGTGTTCGCAGTTTTCGAGTCATTCAAGAAAAATCTAGAAAAGTGACCTTCAAACCCAGTCCACACCCCCGCTCAATCCCGACCGGTTACGATTAATAGTATGTTGTCCATAGCGCTCCCTCCTACCACTGTACAAAAATTTACGACTCGACGAATTATTTCTCATATTCGAACTTTTTCGGTCTTCAATGACTGGCCTTATCACGCCATGGACTTAGGGGAGCATTTACAAATATAAAATTTAATTTACGCAAATTTAACCTAACAATTTTGTTAATTTTAACAGCATAAAATAAAGAATTATGTCGTAGTATTCGTCATGTCTTCTGACTAGGAAGATATTGTTCTTCTAAAGGTTATGTTTGAATTTAACTGTCAAAGTAGTTAGTTTTAGCGTAATGTTTACTAAAGTCTTTTTTTTTCAAATTAATAATGTTAATGAAATAGCTATGATGGTAGCTTAATGACCCAATCAATAGACGCTAGAAAAGGTCGAATATTGGGAATAGTTCGTGTAGTCCGAAACAATTGTGCAGTGGTAGGAAGGAATGCCACGAAAAACATATTAGAAATCCTTTCTGACTGTTGAAGATTCATTGTGGAGGTGGAGGTGCGTTTGAATGTAACTTCTGTACGTCTTCCTTGAACAACTAGAAAAACGGTGTATCCAGCAGAAACGTATCCCAGTGCAAAATTTAAGTACTATAAATTCCAACAAAAAGGTCCTTTTCCACATTTGACGGTAAGACTAGTAATTTGTGCTTAGCGAGCTAGAGGATATGAGAATCTTGCGGGTGGTTTATGAAGGCCAGATATTACACTGCGGGCTGAGTAAATCGATATCGGTAGGGGCAGCTGAACCACAGTATACGTTGCATGGGGCTTAATTAAAAAGAAAAGACTAATATTAATGAATAAATGCAATAATTTTACTAGCTGTGTGACCGGTTGCGAAGTCTCGTAACCGGTTAGCCATGCCTATTATTAGCATAAAATCTGACTGCATAAAATAAAAATAAAGAATGACAAGGAATTTCCGTTAACACAATTGATTAATTAAGTCCCCTGCAACTATAAAAGCTACGAAACAACAAAGCACAAGTGTAACTGTTCTGTGTGTGGTAGTGTGACTCAACATACATGTATCTGGCTCTGTTCTTCCTCAATACGACAAATTATTTTAAACACCATTTACAATGAACTAACTGAAAATCCAGAAATACTATAATTGCACATAGAAACCAGAATTACAAGTCTAATAAATGAACACGAGCCACATGCTTTGTTGACTGTACCTGTGAGCAAGAGGGATTGTTATTAAAGAAAACTGTAATACCTTTTTACCTCATTATATATTGACGAAAATATTCCATTACACCAGCATCATAAATCAAAAGCCCATCTCCTTTCTCACATATATTCTGACAATTGCATCTTCTTCCATCTATACATTACACGAACCGAACGGTACTACATTTCAGTCAACATTGAGATCGTCTACTCTCTAGCCCAACAGAACAACGACTGCTCTCGACATCATCTGAACCACTACTGCGCCAGTGGAGGCGGCGGATTAATAATCTTTGACGCAATCTCTGGAGCTGTGACTCAGTGTAGCCACCATTGGTGGTGAAAATACCATCAAATTCGTCCAAAAACACAGACAAAATTAAAGGTGATATTAATAAGTAAATATCACATAACTAAATAAATTTTGGCTTTGCACTGACCCTTCAATAACCTGATATATAAAAATACAGTAAGGAGTACAAATGCTTACATACATTTGATTTTACATAATAGTTTACGCAAGTTTCACTTCTCAGAGTAGTTAAACAGTTCAATCAATGGCACCAGCAATGATGAATAGGTGCAGGTAAGAGTCTCATAACATTTCATAAACAGTAAATACACAATAAATCAGTTTACCCAAATATTCACATAAAATCTTTTCAATAGTTCAATAAACAAGTACCACTCCTCAGAGTAGTTGACAGTTCCAACAGCAGCGCCAAGAAATGGTCAACAGGTGCAAATAGCAGTCCCATAACATTTCATCAGCAGTATTTGAACAGCTCCAGCAGTGGCACCCAGCAATGGCGAGCAGGTGCAGGCAGGAATGAGTGACATCACATCAATTGTTGCAGTTCCAACAGTGGCACCCAGCAATGGTGAGCAGGTGCAGCCAACAGTCCCATAAAATTCACCAGCAGTAATTAAACAGTTCTAACAGTGGCACCCGGCAATGTTGAACAAGTGCAGGTAACAGTCCATAATATTCACCAACAATAATTAAACAGTTCATCACATTTCGTCAGCAGAAATTAAACATTTCCAAGTGGCAATCAGCAATAATAATAGGTGTAAGCAGGAACAACAGTTTGAATGCACAAACAATTGCTTTTACAAAATTATTATCAATGCTCTTACACTAAACATATAAATTATAATAAATGCACAAATGATATCACATAATTGTCATATTAATTATTACAAATACATAAATATCAGTAAACGTATAATATTTATGGGTATCAGTGCAAGCCACAACAAATAAGTAAAATAATGTTTAGGAGGTAGGTCGGTACCAATTATTTGGGATTAGGAAAGGAAAACCACAAAACACACCCACTCATCTTTCATCCACATACTAAGTACTATTGTGTAATTGAATAGTGTTAACTGTGTAAATGCAATTCTGTCAAAATTTGATGTGTAACATGTGTATCAAGATTAGTAGTGGCAGCACTGTGTAATAGTCATTAGCAGTTAGTCAACGTCATAGTCATCATGTCAAGACCAATGTTTGCTAAGTCACATCAAAATATATGGTTGCTGAACAGCTGACAGTTTGCCAACATACGCAAATACTCCTTTTCCAAATATAAATATATATATAAATATATATACTGTTTATTGATTTAACAATGTGTATGTGTGTAGACAATCTTCCTTCCACTGGAGTGTTCTAGTCTGCCATCTTCATCCTTCTTGTTCTATATAAACCAACAACAAAAAAAGAAGTATATGCTCCTCACTTACCTTACCTCTTATCCACCAAAACTCCAATAATCATCAGCATCACACAATCTCAATACTTGAATAATACCTCTTCAATACATCGATACATATAAACCTTATCACTAATATCATTTCACTTCCATAACAACTCTTTCCCCTAGTCAGTCTCCTCAAACAAGTACAGATAAAATCCTAGTGCAAATTTCAATTCATCATCCCATACAACCTGAAGACACAACGTCCACACACAACCTCTGTGTAATCCACCTGAGCCAAATATTGTACTCATTATGAATTATAAAATATATTTTGGATACCTTCTCCATCATAAAATAAAAGAAATGCATACATTTCAGTTTGAATAACTTTTAGTAAATAGGTGTGAGTGTATAGTGTTAATGATCACATAAGAATTTGCATGAATAAATGGTAATATTTCACATTGTGTACACCACTTCAAGAATCACGGCAAAACAGAAGCAGACATGTGGAGTATTTCTTTGTGTCAAGTGTCACTTGTTATTTCAATTGCTCACGAAGAATGCAGGGTAATAAATGTCAATAGTCTAAAGCTAGTGTTGGTATTTCATGTCGTCAGTTTCCTTTCTATAATAATGAATTTATCCAGCTTCCATAAAATCTCCAGTTCATGTGACTTCAATGAAGGGTAAGTACCCATGTAGTTCGTAGAACTATAGCAGTTCATTTTCTTATCTTAAAATGTAAAGCATTGAGTGTAAGCAAAACATGCAACAGCGAGTAAATATACCAGTAGAGAACAGAATGTCAACAAGTGGATGCAGCACAATCCCTACAACGAGGCCCTGCCAACCGAACAATCTATAATTAATACCATAGTGTAACCTAAACTCTATGTTCGTACACAGTATATAAGCATTTCTATATACTATACTAAAGAGTAGTTATGACAACAAAACAGAAATGTGTAAATATGCAATTCATATGCAAAGCAGCAAATATATCTATTACATAATAAATAAGTAATTAGCATCATATCAGCATAAGCAAATAAATGTTCATATGTAATCTTAATAAGTAAACATGAAGGCGCAAGCAGATAAATCACAAAGTGTAACTTACATACATATCCATATCAGCACAACTAATCAGGTGACAAATATAATTTATAAATAGGCACAGCAGGCACATAATGAAAAATATGACATCAGTGAATAAGCATATCAGCCAAGCGATGCATAATATACACAAGTAACAACCCTGTTCATTAATAAAACATTGTCAAAATCAGCAAATGTACGCAAGCATGTCGCTTCACAAGTAAATTCATAGAGCATAAAATTTAACACAGAATATACATCACATAGTCTCGAGCAGCAAATTACGTATAAAGTACATACCTAAGTAGAAATATGTTACCTGAAAAATAAACTCAATTAATAGTTAACTTCTTAGGTTATTACTTTCTTCCTCGAAATTACATTCTTCCTGAAATTTTCTTAATAGCAAGTCTTCTTAATGTCGAACACGCAGAGAATTTACCTGTAGTTCTTAAAGATTTTATATAACTGTATCCTGGAAAAACTGAACATTAACAACATGATAAGTTATCAAGTCACTATAGCTTTATATTGAATTTAACTGGAGAAATTAGACTGTGTATTTGTTTACGGCTGTCAGTGCATTTGCGCTGAGCGCTCGATCAGCTGTAGGTAGGCGTGACGTAGGAAGTAATTGTTTGCGGTCAACGGTTCCCTTGTGCGGCGCCTGGACTTCTTTTCGCTTTGTGTATGTGCTGCTGCTAGAACACGGCGCGATATCCCTGTGTTCTCTGCGTGTTTACGTGTAACTGTTAATTTTCTCAAATGTACATCATTCCACAAAAATTTTAACGTTCGATTTGTGATGTATTCCCTTAGAGCGCTGTGATTTAAGAGTTTCTACTTCAAAAGTGTTATCATGAATAATTTTGCGAACTCTATATCGACCGTTATAAAGCAGAAAAAATTTGCGACACAAGCCTTTTCGTTTGTGAGACAAACGATGAGACTTAATTAACAACTTTGACCAACTAACAAAGTTTTAAAAGACCAGGACGTTTAGATGATTTCTCTCTTCTAGCAGCTGCAGAAGCAATATTTTGTAGAGACAGGTTGACAACTTCAGAATGCCGCAGTTTCCGTGTAGGTGGAAAAGGAACAATTTCAGAAATGCGATTTGTCGGTGCTTTATTTTTTAATATCAATAGTGGCGGAAAAGAAGTTGAATCATTAAGGAGTTTGTTCAGAATGTTTTGAAAAATATGAAGATACTGAACCCACGTTCTGTAATTATGATAACTATAAAGACGACACAATTTATTAATTACCTCCACCCGTTTTACTGATGGGTTAGATTGAGGGTGAAAACGTGAAATGAAAATTGGTTTAATCTTACGACGCCATAGAGTATGAAGCCAAATTTTAGAGCAAAACTGTGATCCATTATCTGATATAACTTTATCAACATGACCCACTTCTTTAAGAAAATGTTTGATGAAAGCCTCAGATACTGAACGAGCTGTTGCTTTGCGTAAAGGTGAAAAACACACAAAAGTACATCATTCCACAAAATTTTTAACGTTCGATATGTGATGTATTCCCTTAGAGCGCTGTGATTTAAGAGTTTCTACTTCAACAGTGTTATCATGAATAATTTTGCGAACTCTATATGTGGACCGTTATAAAGCAGAAAAAATTTGCGACACAAGCCTTTTCCTTTGTGAGAGAAACGATGACACTTAATTAACACCTTTTGACCAACTGCTACCATAATGTATGCAAAAGCATTAGTAGAACGAACCACTGGACCTAACAAATCGACAGCGACCATCTCCTTTAATCTCTCTGGAATGATAGGAAACAACGGTGCTGTGTGAGAAATAGTTGGCGGCTTAGCCTTTTGACATAATTTTCATTTAGCAAGTACAATCGAATACGTGTTTCCATATTACTGAAGTAGCAATTTTCCCGTAATTTATGAAAGCATTTTCTGGGACCAAAGTGTGCATAGCTGAAATGTGTATACCAAATCAATTTATTAACCCACTCATCAGGAATGCAAACTAACCAAACAGACTTGTCAACCGATTATCGTTTAAAAAGAATATCATTATGAAGTAAATAATACTGTCTAATTTCTACGCTTTCCTTTCTCCTCCACTTCTCCTTAATGTCCTTCCAGATTGGATCCTTGTTTTGCTCCTTAGCGATGTCCTGGAGCGAAGACGAAATGAAATTTTCAAACGCAACATCTTGAATAACCATCAAACAATAATTATTTTCTTTGTAGTCTTCCTCAGCACTTTGTTTCAAACCCATAGGTGCACGTGATAAGGCATCAGCAATAATATTAGAAGTATCCTGGATGTAAACAATACTAAAATCAAATTCCTGTAGATACAGTGCCCATCGTGATAATCTTCCATGTGTTAATTTGTTTACATAAGAAATTCCAGAGCTCGGTGATCGGTATAAACCTTAGTATGTCTCCCATACAAAAAGATGCGAAATTTTGTGAAAGCCCAAACAACAGCCAAAGCTTCAAGTTCTGTGATCGAATAATTCTTTTCTGATTTAGAGAGAACACGACTTCCAAATGCAATAGTTTTCTGTAATACAACGCCGTTTTCTTCTATCTCTTGAAATAAGTGTGCACCTAGGCCTTTGTATGATGAGTCCGTTGCCAAACAAAAATCTTTAGATAAATCTAGGTGTGAAAGAAGTGGAGCAGCAACTAAAGTATCATGAAGTTGTTCAAATTCTAATTGAACTTCCTCATCCCAACACAAATTAGAATTATTTCCAGAAAGTACACATAAACGAGGTGTGGCCAAATTGTCCAATGTAACGAAGCGTCTAAAAAAAATTACAAACACCAAGGAAACTACAAACATCACGTTTAGTAGTAGGATCGGCATAATTACGAATAGCGTCTAGTTTCTCTGGATCAGGAAGAATACCTACTACTGGAATAACCAAGAAATTTCACCTGTGAACGACCAAATTCAGATTTTTCCGAATTCACTGTAATGCCAACTCTTGCAAAAATACGTAATAATGAATCCAAAATTCTGTTATGCTCACTCCAAGAACGTTTAGCAATAACAATACCGTCAACATATGAAGTAATATTGTTACGAAGATAAACAGGTAAAATTTCATTTAAACCCGAATGAATGCTGCTGAAGATACAGTAAGTCAAAACGGAAATTTCCGAAATTGATAACAGTTACCAGAGGCTAAAAAAGCAGTGTATTTTCTACAATCAGCGTGGAGTTCAATTTGCCAAAAACTTCCGCGGAGATCAATTGTGGATAAATCTCTAATTCCATGGAAATGTTGAAGAAATTCATCTAAATTTTGTGGATGGTCAGTTTCAGGAATGATGATATTTATCTTTCTGGAATCCAGAACCAAACGAATTGACCCATCCTTTTTAAGAATGACATGTAATGGGCTGGTATAAGGACTGACTGCTGGCTCATTAATGCCTTGATCTAATATGGATTGAAGTTCATTCTTAACCTTGACTCTATAAGCCAAAGGAATAGCGTATGTTTTTCCCTGAAATGGTGTGTGTGTGTGTGTGTTCTTTTACTTTAAATAAATATTGTAAGCTTTGTATAGTTCCTGTGTGATGACTAAATACTGTTGCATGAGAAGTCAAAATTTGGTGTAATTCTTTTCTTGCAACGTCATCTGTCACTTCAGCTTTGTTAACCTTTTCATTAATTAATTCTTCACTATTAATCACATCATCCATCGCGTCTCTGTATCTATTGTCGTTGTCATGAATGAACACATTGTCGTCATAATACTCAGCAGAAACATCAGAAGCAAAGAACCTTAAACAATTTGTGTCTCATTCAGATTTCGTTACACACTCAAGAAATTTCAAACATCTCGGCATTCCAGCAACAGTCAAGTTCACACTTCCTTCCTTAAAGTTTAAAATTGCTTTATGTGTGTTAATAAACTCCATCACTAATATAATTTGCGTACTGAGTAATGTAACAATAATAAAATTAGCGGAAAATTCATATCCTTGACAAATGAAATTTAAGTTGGTCTCTTGTTTCACTTCCACACTTTTTCCAGAAGTAGCTCCTCGAATTGTGGTTTTAGAAACAGGTAACACAAGACAAGCAATAGTTCTTACACATATACGAAAAACTGATTCTCTAATAACATTCAGTGGGCTCCGAGAACCTAAAACCGCAGTGAACTTATTCTTACTCACACATACTTCAATAACAGGATGTAAAAATGCGTCTACATTATTTTCCTTTTCGTCTAGCAAAATATCTCTCATGTCTTCCAAGCGTACGTAGTGTAAAGTCATAGTGTCATTACTTTCTGAACCGTTTGTATTGCTGCCAGAAGCCGAAGCTACAAGTCATTGTCGATTGTTTGCGGCACGTCTTTGATTATTCGCATCACTTCGCGGATCAGTTTCTACGATTTTCACTTGTGTCTCTGAAATTCGGTCACGTGGAGGATGCCAATTAGGTCCCTCCTGTCTGTTAGATGTAAATTCTTGGTTGTGTCTGTTATTAAAATTTCTATTCACATGGCTATCGGTATGACTACTTCTTCTGTAATTTCGACTGTCACTTCTGAAATTATAGTTAGGTCTACTACCCTGGTTATTTCTGTAGTAAGAATTTCTATTATTGTATGAATAATTTCTGTCTTGATGATACCGATTACTGTTAGCGTATGATTGATCATTCCGGTGAGAATTTCTGTTATTGTAATTGTCTGTGTAACTTCTGTTAGAACGTCTGTTATTGTCATAAGGCTGGTATCTATTGTCCTGTCTGTTTCGTCTGTCATTTCCAAAATTACCGTCATAACATCCGTTCCGATCATTATCCCTTTTCTCTGAAAATCTAGTGTGATTACCGTTACTGAAAAAATTACAAGAAGTTCCATCGTCGTTGTCATACTCAAGTTCTTGTAGCAAAGTCTTAAAAGTTTCAATGTCGTCTTTACATCTTCTGGCTAAAGCAATGTGTCTTATCGATTGTGGCAGCTTAGTTACACAAATACGAATTAATTCTGTCAGGCTATAAGGGTTGGAAAGGAATTGATTCTTTCGAATCATGTCTTCAAAGTATTCTGCCACCGTGCGGAACTCAGACTGTTTAAAATTACGCTGCATAATAAGATTATGTTGGACTCTGTCTTGAGTGTTTTCGGACCAATATGCCGATAGAAATGCATGATAAAAATCATTTAAACTATTACAATCTCTAATACGAGCGCGCATGCGCGTCGCCGGTTCGTTTTCTAAATACCCACACATAAATTCCAGTTTGTGACTTAGTGGCGAATTTGGCGGAAGTGCGTGCATAAGTTGATGTAACCATGAACATGGATGTATGTCATTATTACAATTGCGAAAGATCTTAAGTTTCCGAACAGTTAAATAGTGTTTATAATCAAAGTTTTCGCCTCGTGGTAATAAAGACCTACCGCGTCTGTCCCAGTCTGAATGTCGATTATTGACAAGTTCACGCGCCTGGCGCACTCTTGTTGCATCTCATAAATGAAATCAATTATTTTCTTCAAAACCCTCCGCTATCGGTGATTCTAAATTTCTTCTACTGTCTTTTCCTACTATTTCGCTTTGAATTTGTTTAACTTCCTTTCGTAAAGCCTCAAATTCCTTTTTAACGCGTTCATTAAATTTTCCCTGATTTTCAACATGTTTATTTACATTCTGGTACTCTTCTGTTTCTCCAAATGGGAATGGAGCTGTATCATCTGAATCTCTGTCCCCATTTAAACTAATATCTGAAACATCCTCAACTTTTTCCGTTAAGTCACCTATTTGTTCTTTCTGTTTATTTACGTCTTCCGTACGTGACGCGACTCGGGTTTCAGTATTGACACATTTAGTAGTTGACTGTTCATATTGTTGTGTTAGGTTATTTATTCTGACATTTGGTAAAATTCCTCGATTCTTGTAAATATTTGTTCCTTATCGTGTGCACGTTGTAAATTTGACTCTGAAAATTTTTGTACTATCACGCGATCTCTTTCCTCCTGTTCTCTATCCTGTTCCTTTTGTCTATTTTCTATTGAAGTTAATCTATTAACGTGTGCATTCAAAATCGGTTGTACTTCTTCTCTAATTTCTTTCTTTAATTCATTTTTCATATTTTCAAAACATGTCCCTATTCGTGAGTCTAACCGTGTTGCCATTGTTCCCATCTCTGTTTTAAATTCAGATCCTAACTGTGTTTCCATTTTTCCCATATCAGTTTTAATTATTCCTATTTGTGATCCCAAATTTAATATTGCACTCATCAAGTGCTCCATATTAACTGGTTCGAAATTCTTTTCGCACCTAACACTTCCCGTAAAACTAACTTCCTTCGTCATAGCTGTAAAGCTATGTGTGTTCGATACTATTCCAGAATCTTCTATCGTTAATCTCGTATTCTGACAATTTTACGAGTGTGAAAAAATTTGAACTGGTTCCGGACTATTTTCCCGGCTTATTAAATTGTTTTCTACTCCATTATTTACCATACTGTTCTCCTGTGTTGGCGAGTTCACCATGTTAACAATTTCGTTATTCTGACTATCCATCATTCTTGCCTTTTTCATCGATCGCGTAATCATTTACAAAACATACAAAACTCGTCACCATACGAAAATTACACATAATATAACACTTTATCACCAACAATACCATTCACACGAAATGCTTCCCGACAAACACGATTAACGAACAATTAAAACCTTCACAATTGCACAAAATTGTCAAAGCCGTATACGACACATCAAAAATTAAATTCTGCAAAAATACCATTAGAAGAATGACAAGACTACTACAAATGTTCAATTACAAAATCTACACATGCAATATAGACTACAATTTATAAACTACAAATTACTACAACAATACTACTGTCTACTATTTTTACTATCAAAAGAATTCCAAGGGACGATCCGAAGCAGCGGTCGCCACGTGCATGGGGGCTTAATTAAAAAGAAAAGACTAATATTAATGAATAAATGCAATAATTTTTCTAGCTCTGTGATCGGTTACGAAGTCTCGTAACCGGTTGGCCCTGACTATTATTAGCACACAATCTGACTGCATAAAATAAAAATAAAGAATGACAAGGAATTTCCATTAACACAATTGATTAATTAAGTCCCCTGCAACTATAAAAGCTACGAAACAACAAACCACAAATGTAACTGTTCTGTGTGTGGTAGTTTGACTCAACATACATGTATCTGGCTCTGTTCTTCCTCAATACGACAAATTATTTTAAACACCATTTACAATGAACTAACTGAAAAGCCAGAAATACTATATTTGCACCTAGAAACCAGAATTACAAGTCTAATAAATGAACACGAGCCACATGCTTTGTTGACTGTACCTGTGAGCAAGAGGGATTGTTATTAAAGAAAACTGTAATACCTTTTTACCTCATTATATATTGATGAAAATATTCCATTACACCAGCATCATAAATCAAAAGCCCATCTCCTTTCTCAAATATATTCTGACAATTGCATCTTCTTCCATCTATACATTACACCAACCGAACAGTACAACATTTCAGTCAACATTCAGATCGTCTACTCTCTCGTCCAACATAACGACTGCTCTCGACATCCTCTGAACTACTACTGCGCCAGTGGAGGCGGCGGAATAATGATCTTAGGCGCAATCTCTGGCGCTGTGACTCAGTGTAGCCACCTTTCAACGTTAATTCTGTCAAAACATGGATAGAAATTGTAAGTTATGTCTTACCAAGTCATGCAAACTTTGAAGGGACTAAATGACTAGGGATGCTTGGTGGCAGAATTTGTTTGCGTGGCTCTGTGGCTGGCAGACAAGGACAATTTGTTTTCTGCTTGGTACCATGTTGTCTATGTGCCGAATCTACCTCGTATTATAGACACTTGATAAGAGTAAGTGATTGGGCATATTCAGCCGATTTCGTTCTGGATTTTGCTCAGACAGTTACTGACTTGCAAGCTTACACTTAACACTATATGTACCAAGTGGGTCAGTTTTGACTTACGAAGGCTTTTCGAGGGCACTACCCCCTTCCATAACCATCGAAGGACGAAACCCTCCCTTGATTTTTCATCGTTTAAAGGGTTGTAGAACTCATAAAAATTTTATCACCCTAATTCATCTAGAATAAAAAAATTTACCTGTTATACGAAAGTACCTTGTCGGTCATTTTTAATGCAATTTGGTATCAGTAACACCGGTTTTCAGACACTACACATAGTTACTGGGCGTGTCTCGATGTTATACACCAGCTGTTGCAGTATATTACGACACTCTGGTTAAAAAATAATGTGAAATACGAAGAATTCTGTGTTGGGTGATACTTTATATCAGCGCCACTCTTCGTTTTCTACAGACTAGCGACATGCAGACCTACAAAGTGACACTGGGAAGCCAAAGCGTAACCTATTATTAAGTGGGGAAACACCCTACCCCTTCTAACCTCTGTGTGTGGCACTGATAATAGTTTTCTTATACGACAGCAGACGTCAGGCGCGCCGCCTTTACGGAAGTTTCCTGTCAGTACATCTTCGTCTGTGGTCAAGCCGAGTGGGTCGAGGCAGTCCTGGCGCCAGCAGTTTATTTTCACAGGTTCGAGTCGTTAAAGCTACAATCCCAAGACGACGTAGCCTCGTGAAGGCCGAGATTTTCTACTACCTGGATAACGTTTCAGCGACGCTATCAAGTGGAATCTGGTAATGAGACGAGGAAGTCGACAATTTTGTTTCAGTGGAAACGGCTGACTCAAGTGATTCAAAGCGTCAAATGAACAGCAAGCAGATTCTGACGATGGCGTAAACATGCACAACGTAAGCTTGATTCATTCTACCTAAGGTTTTGAACCAATGAGCGCGCAGTCCACTGTACGGCTTTCTTTCTTTTATTCTTTAGGTGTCGGATTTGCGGATTCTACCCGAGGACGTGGACGCCCCTCCCAACCACGCGACAAACATGTGTGCAATGTAGGACGGGGCATTTGACACGGAAGATGACGGCGGGGCAGAGTAATTATCATTCAGCTACCTGATGGACTGGGTAATACAATGATAAATAAATCTTTATTCAGAACTCAAACGCAGTGTCACTAGTCATCTAATCTAAACGCGTATGTCAAATTTCGTCATGGATGGATTGCGGGTGTTCCCTATCTCTCATCCGTTACAAAGAATTTTGATATGTGATTCTACTCGCAGCTGACAATGGCAATGATCCAGGTGTTGTGGGCGACTCACAAGATGGCGATGGCTTGACGGTTGGTGCAGATGACGGAGCGGCAGAAGGTGGACGTGCTCGGGGTACATTGGGTGCCAGTCGTGGTACAGCAGTTCATCGTGGACGAGGAAGCGGCATCCACTCCCTGGCGCATAAATGGAGAGTTCCAGTGGCACCAAGTGGACACGGATTGAGCCAGTGACACAGTAGGTAAGCGCAGCGCCCAGAACGTGTTGTGGGAGACACCGAGGCCGACGGGAGACGCTAAACGACATGTCGTACAAGATCCGCCACTCCCTGCGTTACGGCTATATGTCAGCGACCCGATCCTAAAACTGACAAAAAAAGTACATTGAAGAAACAGCTCTCAGCACAGTTGCTAAGAATGAGTGATCCCTAAGCCTGGAAGAACTAAATGCTTTGATTAGATTACGACACACTCGTGGAGCATATGCCACTTTGGGTACGTCATACAAAGATTTGTGGAGCAAAAAGTGGGGACGTCCTTTATTTCAAAGCAGCATATCAAGAAACAGATCTGCAGAAATATGCAGTCATCTTAGATTTATTTCTATTTCACCAAGAATACAACGTAAGGAAACTGATAAATTTTGCTATGCTTCAGAAATATGGAATCTGTTTAGTGACAACTGCATTGCCTGCTATAAGACAGGTGAGAACATGACTATCGACAAGCAACGCTATCCTTACAAGTATCCCATTCATACAGTAGCTGCCGAGTAAACCTGATAAGTATGGGATAAAACACCGGATTTTGTGTGACGCTGACAAGCGCTACATCTTGAATGGATTCCCTTACCGTAGCAAACGTGAAGCTCGTGATCCAAGCCAGGGTCTTGGTCGGCATTTCGTTATGAAGTTGGCACAGCCATTCCTCAACTGTGGTCGTAACATCACGACTGGCAACTTCTTCACGCCGTGAAATCGCCGGATGAGCTGAAACAAAAAGGAAAAAGTTTAGTTGGCACTCTTCGGAGATCACTCAAAGAGGTCCCTCCTGCGGCGCGAAGTGGGGACGACACATTGTATTCAACATATTTGTACACGTCAAGTGACAGTCTTCTCACAGTATAGCAAGGGAAAAAAAAGTCTTTATTCTGAGTAACATGCAAGCTGGATGTCAGGTGAATGAGAATACTGAGAAGAAACTTCCAGAAACTGTGAAGTTTTATAATGAAATTAAGGGTTGACTTGTTACACAGGTAATTTACCAAAGGACTATAACCAACAGTGTCTGAGCTGGCACCCACCGATGGCCTGTGAACGTCTTTTATAACATTCTTGAGCTTGTCACGATCAATGTTCACACAGTTTTTAGTAACTTACCTCTACGAAGATTTCACGCCGGCACTTTGTCCTCAGAGTAGCAGATGAGCTTGCCGCCCCCCTTACACTACAGGGAGGAGAAAGTCTCCCCTTGCAGGCACTCGATACTGGCACTGGTCAATTTGCAAATAGAAGGCGTTGTAAAATTTCCTCCAAACATTAAAACGGGAATAAAACATCAAACGTATGCTTCAAATTCAACAAGTATGACTGCAAAAGCTGCCAAGCAAAAGCTCTTGTCCCGTTCCAGCTTAGACAATGCTGTCAACTGATTGTTCCTTAATATTTCCAAATATTTATAATTATAGACAGAATGCGTTTGTTCTTAGTTCCTTGATTGCAATAAACAAGAAAACATGGAGAGCATTTTAGTTACCTACTGCATTTTAGAATCTTTCACAAATATTTGGTATTTACCTTATTTGTCTGTAAAAGTAAAAATACTATTAGCACCCATATAAACAGTATGTTTTAACGCTGTTTCAATCTTTTTATAAAAAAAAAAAAAAACGTTGTAACATTGTTTTATTTACTTTTTATAACGATGATTGATGAAAGACTATGGAACATGTTCTGTAAAAATTTAAAACAAAAAAGTATATTTCAGAAAATTTATGTTTGACAGTGTACTATTTATTTCAGAGATCAAATTATCTTTTGATCACACTTTAAACTCTTCCTGAGTGTACTGTCAACATGGCGACAGACCAAACACCACGTAAATATGAATAAAACCGTATTCTCCTACAGTAGGTCAGAAATGACCCACATGTTACTACTAGGGGCACGGCGAAGCCCGTTAATTCTAGTTTTGATTTACGTGACTATACGTTACGTCAGTTTCCAGATGATGGTGCATTATGCTTCATGTTTCATTTTGCAGTTGAGTTTAACGTGGGAAATGTTAAACAATTGTCTGTACATTCAACTCGTGGGATCAGTGTACAACTTCATCTTGGTCATCTAAGGTTCCAAGTACTTTATCTCATTGGTCTGGACATTAATGCTATTATATGCGGATTGTCTTTTGTCGGCTATACCCGTATGACAAATACGCTATGTTTTGCACAAGCAACTGACATTATATTACGTGTGAGAGTACTCTGGGTCTTTTGCGATCTTATTTTGATTCTCATTCGTTTGCATTGAAATTAACCTTCCGCGTGTTACATATCTTCAAGTGCGTTCACAAAAAAACTACATTCTCGAAATGTCCTACATTTATTCTATGTGCATTCAAAATAGTGGGGGGTAACCTACATTAATCAGACATTTTAGTTTTATTAAATAAAATTTTCAGCTACATATATAATTTTATAATGCTGTTTAAATTTGGGGCACGTGCCAGCAAGGATGGAGTCATCGAGATGATTTCAGCTACCACAATATCTCATGGTTGTTCAAATTATTAGATGTTGAAAGACACAGCAAAATCGTTTACTTAGCTCTAATTGTGTCTGTAAGATGCGGTTGTGTAGTTAGTAGCTTCATGAGATCTATTGTAATTATTATACAGTAGTTTCAGTTAAGTCTTGATCCATTTTTTTAACCCTCTTTAATTATTCAGACCGAGCGAGGTGGCGCAGTGGTTATCACACTGGACTCATATTCGGGAGACGACGATTCATACCCGCGTTCGGCCATTCTGATTTAGGTTTCCCGTGCTTTCCCTTAATCGCCTCAGGCAAATGCCGTGATGGTTCTTCTGAAAGAGCACTGCCGACTTCCTTCTCCGTCCTTCTCTAATCCGATAGACCCGATGACCTCGCTGTTTGGTCCCCTCTCCCGAATCAACCAACTTTAATTATTCCGTGGCATCTTTGTGAAAGTTTCTGCCACTACTAAACTTGAAAAAAGTTATTCACCTATTTGTTCACGTATGTTTCGGATTTTATATAAATGGGCAAAGTTTCAGGACACAAAATCTGGTGTCATAGTCTCTTATAAATTCATAGGTTAAAGCAAATGGGAGTGACAGGCTTTCAACTTTATTGATGTCGATTATTTACACTACATGCATGACGGATTTTGGAATAGACATGCCATAATTAGATATATCTCCATCCAATAAATGTATCAAGACCAGATACGGTATTCCTCGCAGTTAATGAAAAGTTATAGTGCGACTTCGACATGATACAAGAGGTCGATACGATGTGTGATACACAACATCTAGTTGTAAAAATTATAAATGTACAGCCGTAGTCAGAATGCAAAATCAATCTACGAGAAACTGAATCAATAATGTGACGAAACATAAATAAATTACCTGGATAGTCACAAGCAAGAACTCCTTTTTTCGATTCATCTATTAACGAAGAGCAAGCATAAAAGATATCACCATAATATAAGTAAGGAGAGTTGTGGAACAGTGTAGGTATGTTACTATCAAGCAAACTTCCCCAACTGAAAACATATATGAGCCGTGCGCCTGCTCGCCTTCGTTCCATTGACAGGTTGGCGTCGTGTATTGGGATTGTCACCTCTCGTTTTCTTAGTCTGTTCACTGGCGCCACTATGTTTGCTCGCTTTCTCTGTCCTTTAGTGGCAGCAGCGGCGTTTATCGATAGTGAGTACTGTGGTACCATCTTTGGAGCGACCTCTAGCTTTCCGTGTCGTGATGTGTCAGGGCAGTTCGGTTGGGGGCACCAGTGAGGTCCGCACGAACCCAGGACTCGCCGGGACAGCTGACAATATTACTCGATGAACGGATGTGGTCGCGAGAATGCACGACTACGTTAAGGACCGCATTCAGCTAGTCTAAGTTGAATGGATTGTTAAATCCGAGTAGTGAAAACCCCACCATTGTGTGTGTGTTCGTCCGCCGAAGTGACGTCGTGGTAACAAGCTGTTAGTTGGCGATTCATACTGCGACGTTTCCCTTGCCTTTCTTGATGGAGAGTGACCGTTGGTTGATCGTCTCAACGGACGACGTGTGTTTGGTCTTCCGACCTCTTCTGGGTCCTCTGTGTTCGTGTCGACTTGTAATTCATCCTTGTTGCTCCACTGCGACTGGTGTTAGTATTGTGTGAGTTGTTTGCGGAATTGTTTTCGCGGATCAATGTGTATCTAGTGTGGTTTTGAATGAGCAGTCATTTTTACGCTGTCTGCATACTGGATTCGTGGAGGCAACTTGTTGTGATTACCTGGCTCAAATGGCTCAAATGGCTCTGAGCACTATGGGACTTAACTTCTGAGGTCATCAGTCCTTTAGAACTTAGAGCTACTTAAACCTAACTAACCTAAGGACATCACACACATCCACGCCCGAGGCAGGATTCGAACCTGCAACCGTTGTGGTCGCGCGGTTCCAGACTGTAGCGCCTAGAACCGCTCGGCCACGCCGACCGGCTGATTACCTGGGATTACTATTGCGTTTGAACATGTTCTCTTGTATAATGTTTGTCATTTTACGATTCCGAATGTGTAGTCCGCCCGTCTGCCTGGTATGGGTTATTCCATCGTTGTATTGGGCATCTGACGTTAGGTAGATTTTGCGAGAGTGTTGGTCTTGTGTTTGAACTGTGTTTTGGGCTGCCATCCTGTTAAGAAGAAGTATAACACTGGACTGCCTGTCTCACCTTACTTACGTTTCAGGGACTTTCCCAGGTCGACCCTTGGAGCACTGTCTGTGGATCACCCCCTTCTTATTTGGTCAGGTTGTGTTAGTTGTTTAAAAAAATAATATTTTGTTTCAATTATTCCTACTGCGGCCTTCAGCTGACAAGTGATTTGAATCTCTTCTTAATAAGGCCTTCAGCCGTCAGCGTAGCTTGTGTTACAGTCAGTAATTTTATGATTGTTTTAAAATTTATGTTAATATTTTCTACGTGTTATTATCTTCCTGGTTTGTAATTCAGGCCTTCAACCATTAATCGTTCTGTAGTATTGCTTCTGGCCTTCAGCCAGCAAATAATTTGAATTCTCTCTTAATAAGGCCTTCAGCCATCAGTGTAGTTTGTGTTACAGTCAATTCCTTTAAAATGATTGTTGAAAATTATTACCTTAAATAAAGTGTATGTCTTACTGAGCAACACATTTTCCTGCTTTCCCTAAGTCCCACGTTTGAATATAAATCCCCACGGGGGTGAAAGAATATGGGAAAACATTGAAAAAGCCGCGCCCACGAGAAAGCCAGGACGGCCTACTGTATCCAAAAAACCAAACAGTGTAAACAAAAAAGAAAATCCGATTAACATAGACGCAAGCCGGAATTAAAGAAACTGTCAGCTAAATACTTCCCACCCTTCTCGTGAGACACGCTGTAAAAGGGACCGGGTCGTGTAGCATTCCAGTCTGACGTTTCTTATTTGCCGGTTTCGTGTTGTTGCAGCCGTAATGGTCAGCAGTGTAGCTGAGTTGGGAGCTTATCAGGAAGGAGGCTAGCACGGGCAGAAGACGGAGCCGTCCCGACACGGCCAGAAGCCGCCTGGGCGAACGAGAAGCTAGCTATCCGGCGCCCTGATCCGGCCTGCTGCCGGGTTTACACGCGGCGCCGGCGCAGCTTACGGCGACTGGCGGCCTTATGCTAATGCCAGCGCCGGGAAGTGGCGCCTCTCACCGGCTTACTAAACCTCCACCCGCTACCTGCGACACGTGACCCGTCGCCGGCCCATTTCCAGCGAACCGCAGCTAAAGCCTGCCGGGAGAACGTCACATCCTTCCCATCCTCCTACGCCTTTATCTGGAGCGGGCTCTACCACACCTGCAATCGATAACTGGCCCGGTAACTTCCTGTCGTTCCTAATGGAGACGGTCTTTTCAAACGAAAGCAGCAGTTTACCTATTAAAGTATACGTAGCAGCTGATCAATTAACCTCGACAGACATCGCAGTGGTGGAAAGAGCCGTGGAGTCGGGGCGAAATTTATTACACGTGGCTCAAGTGGAATCACTGTGAAGAAGCTTCCACGTGCTTCTAAGTGTAGGTTGAGAGGAATGCAATGGAATAGTTCAAACGGCTCAGAGCACTATGGGACTTAACTGCTGTGGTCTTCAGACCCATAGAACTTAGAACTACTTAAACCTAAGCAACCTAAGGACATCACACACATCCATGACCGAGGCGGGATTGGAACCTGCGACCGTAGCGGTTGCCCGGTTCCAGTCTGCAGCGCCTAGAACCGATCGGCCACTCCGGCCGGCCGAATGCAATGGAATCTTAACCACTATTGTGGGCTACACGTTGAGCATACAAGTACTTAGAACTAGAAATGTAAAGTCAGTACATCATTTCGTCGAGCGCAGAGAACTTGAAACGTCCCCTTTGAACAATTATACAGGACTGACCTTAAACTGACACACAATATTTTGTTAGCGCAACGCAATCTGACTTTCAATATTCCCTACAAAAGAATGGCCCTGACTAGCATTAAACTATACCTTTCACAAATCACTTACCTCACAAAAATCTTCGCTGCTCAAGCTACTGCAATACAGCGAGCGCCACTACTGCCAGCTAAATAAAAGATTCAAACTATGGAAGGCACTAACTACTGATAGGGATAGTTAGCAAATGAAAGATATTAATAGAGAACAAACAATGTATTTACCTTGATATCATCATATATAAATATAGCAGTTCATGACAAATTTCAAAACTCCGCCATCTCTCTCCCCACATCCACCACTGCTGGCGGCTCACCTCCAACTGCGCAACGCTACGCGCTGTTCACAGCCAGCTGCCTAACACTACAATGGCGAGTATTACAACAATGCAAAGCAGCCACAGACTGCACACAGCACAGCCAGTGATTTTCATATTGAGCGCTACGTAACATTGCCAATAAGAAAACATAAACAGCCTACTTACATAGAGAAAACATAAACAGCCTACTTACATAGCCCCCATGCTCCCCACAAAAAATTTTACAAAATTTTTTTGGGCAGTGGCCAATAATGATTTGATAAAATTTTTCATAATTACAATAACAAAGAAATCAAATGCACACACTTATTGATACAATGTTGGTCAAAAGCTAAAATTTTCTCACAGTCCATAAAGATAGTCCTGATCATTCATTACAGTAGAATAGCAGTGTTTTTCTCAAAGTCTGAGCAGTAAAAGAAAATGCACATGGAAGTAGTGGATTTCCATGCAGTCTTGAAGAAGTAGTGTTGTCCTTCCAACGGAAAGACAGTGCTGACTCTCGACATGCAGACAAGTATTGGGTCACAACAGAGCAAACCCACTGCAGAGTCAGTCGAAGTTTTGATGAATATTGGTAGGTAGGTCATCACAGAGCAGACCCACTGTAGTCCTGGTAGAGATTACGGTATTGGTGGGCCACCAGAGGTGCAGACCCACTGCAGTCCTTGTAGAAATAATGACATGGTGGGTCATCATAGATGCAGACCCACTGTAGTCCTTGTAGAGATAATGGTACTGGTGGGTCATCAAAGATGCAGACCCACTGTAGTCCTTGGAGAGATAGCCAGCAGCCATCTGTTGTGACTGTGCAGGTGCACAATCACCGTTGAAGAGTCTTGCGGATAATATAGCAAGTCCATAAACCACCACTTGTGCACTCACAAAGTTTTTGAAATTGTCCTTAGAACCAGCAATGCTGTTATCCAGTCCCTTGCTGAATCATTAACACACGTGCAAACACTATCAGTCCCTACTTCTCACATATTGTCCATATACTATGACCAACAGAAACGTGTGCAGTGAAATGTAACTAACAAGTTAATAATATCATGAACTGGTGACAATTACAATTTTATAACAGAAGAATACAATAACAAAGGTACAAAATACATCATTAAAAACATAATAATACAGATAACATTTGTAGTACAGGCTTTACAAAAGAATAGAAATAAACATATACATCAGTGTTACAAAAATAGTGACATAAGTACATACATAAAATAATGAGAATAGTTTTCGAAACATTAATTTCACACATGAACATTGAAACAGAACAGAATTGTAAACAACTTTACAAAGAAAATAACATATTATTAATGCAACTTATATTTGAGGATAACAGTATTCCTTCTCATAGTGAATATAGCTTAGTATTAGAAGAGAAAAAAATTCTATGAAACAGTACACAGAGACAGGAAGAAAACAAATACTCAAGGGTACACAAACACATAGTGGGATAACACCAATAGGAAAGGACAGGGTTCGTTTTCAGTGTAACATTTGGTACTGCAGTCCAACCCAAAACTTCATATATCTTTCCTCTTATTTCATCCTTTGTTTCCACCAAAAAAATCCTATCCAAGCATGCTTTCTGTGTTTATATGTTCACACATTTCTTACCTCAACATTTATTTCCAAGAAAATCCTACCTAAACCTGTTTTCTCAATGCATTTCTTCCAATTCATCGCAACTCATTCTCTTAGAGGCTACCCCCTCTTAAGCTAACTTAAATCTACTGAGCTCAGATGCTAAACTAAGGGACGAGGCAATGCAGCATCACAAAACAATTAATATAAACAGCAATAAAAAACGCAGATTTGCGAAGCAAGCAGCATTAAGAAATTAGCAAAAGTCAAATTCAATAACACTATGCCTGGCAAACAGCTGCAACTTATACCTAAACATGACATAGCGCAAGCAGAAAAAATATTACACTAAAATGGCCATGTCTAATACCTATGTCACATCTTAACATTAGAGTGATGCATCACAAAAACTTACGCTAGTAGATAAGTAACCAAATCGTAAAAAAATTATTTATGCAATTCCTGTGAAGGGAAATGTCTTTTTTTTGCTCCCTCATTTGTTTTGGATAGATCATAAAATTATTTACTGGATCTGTAGGCATAAAATATTTATATTAGTACATATATTAAATTTTATTTTAACCAATGCTGCAGTGCAGCTAGAAACTTGATATTAAACAAAATGTGTAAATAAATACATAAAGCAAGCCATATGGCATTTTTCTTAACTAGCAAGACAATAGCTGTGAAATGTTTCTCATCGTTTCATTAGGCATTTCAGTAAATATCATAAATTACGAGCTCCACAGTATGCTTTCAACAAGGAGATGTCAGTAGCGCGGACAATGGCCTTCCCTTTCCTTTTTTTTTTCTACCTGTGCTTCTGATGAGGCACTCACTAATGACTTGTTCTCCCGGCGTCTGACACAGCTGCGTGCCCACGACGCATTACGTGCAGGTGGTCACTTAACTTTCTTACGGAAATATTTACGACAGCAGTTTCTGCTACAGTCTCACATAGAAATATTTCACAGGTCAAGAATTAGCGTTGCAAATCTGTAGAAACAAAATGCTATTGATATAACAGTGTCCAAAAAAAATTTTCGTCTGCATTGTAATACATTCACGAATATACACACACATTTCATAACTCTTAAAGTACGATTCTTGGTTTCCAACAACCTTTTCCACAAATCAGAGTCCCTAAACACTACTCATTATTCCTTACCTTATTCGTCGACACTTCTTCAGTATTTCATCATAAGAAATACGTAGCATAATAAACATTCCTCAACAACATAATACACATCGTCGTCGTAATAATAACATCATAACACCTCAGTCAAATCTCAAAATCGTCGTAGCTTCCTCCAATAATTTCTAAGCCTAAAAAGAATTCTCTGCTCACTTAAATAGTGTCATCTACCTCAAACGTACTTTAAAAATCATGATCTCATACCCAATATATCATTCAAAGCTCTCATAGTATCACAGTGATTCCGAAAAAATATGAACAGTTTACAAAGTACAGACAAAATACAGTTTCATAAGTGTGAAGTTATCCAACTGTGTAGTTGCGTAAACATGTGTCACTGATATAGTAAAAATAAATGTTTTAAGTATAAAATTGATCACTGAAATGCGTGTCCTGTAGCGCTAAATGTGCATCTTGTTGTAAGATAATCTCTGTGGAAGTGTCGTAGTTATTTTCCTCCAAAAGCTAAGTTCTGCAGAAGCCAATGTACTTACCTCATGATAAATAAAAGTGAAATGCTTTGCGTATAGATATCGTAGTTATTATACTTATTGGCGTGATGAAGAAAGCACTGTACAGTAACGTAATGTTGTGCCACGAACAAGGCTGTCTCATTGTTGCTATACCACAAAAGTTACTACTAAAACATGTTTTTCTTTCCAGAAGAATTCAGAAAACTGTGCAGATATAAAACAGAAACATCGCAAAATCAACATTGTAAATTGTCACTCATTAGTAGCGTCGTGATAAAATCGTGTAGCTGTCACATAAACTAACCTCTGTGTCATCTGGTATCTCTCAGAAAGCATTTTAAATTCAGAATGTATTTTCAAATAAACCAAAATGTTGCATTAAAATCTCATTAGCAGTACTGGTAAATGTTCTAACTATGTGAGCCTTATAGTCGTTACGTAATCGTGCAACAAACAAGCAAGAATGTACACACACAATAACACTGTGACGTCTGTTCACTATAACAATGCATTCGTCATTTCTGTTTAAATAAGTTCTCTTGGTTCTTGACTGGATATTTCACTTCAAACATTGTTACATGTTAACAGATTCTAAATCTGACAAAGCATATTAGTAATGTGAAGCGAAAAATTTTATGACAAAGACTAAGTTAAAAAGCAGATTATCTTTCAATAAACGGTTTTACATGTGAAATGTGGTGTAAACCTTTACTCTTCCTAGTACTCAGAGTTTCAACTTCAACGCAATTATCATGTGGTATACGTCGGATTCTGTAAGGTCCATTGTAAACTAGAAAGAATTTGTGACTCAAGTGTTTCTTCTTATGTGACAATGAATGAGCTTTAATGAGAACCTTCTGACCAATATACAATTTCTTTGCATTTGCTTTACCGTGTAGTTTTCTCCTTTTGTCTGCTGCAGATTTTATATTTTTAAGAGCCAAATCAATTATGTCTTTGTGTCGAAGTTTACGTGTATTTGGGAAAGGTACAAGCTCTCTGATTCTGTTCGGTGGTTCTTCATTCTTCAGTACAAGAGTAGGTGGTAAAGCAGTGGAATCATGAGGCATTTCATTCAGCACGTTTTGAAATAAGTGTAAATATCTGTCCCAATGCTGATGCTTTCTGTGACAATAAAGCCTGCAGAGCTTATTGATTTCTTTCATAATCCGTTCGGAGGGGTTACAATGTGGTGAGTACAATGAAATAAAAACAGGTTTGATTTTATGGTTGCGAAGCATGCGTGACCAAACAGCAGATCTAAATTGCGGTCCGTTATCTGAAATGACTTTAGCAACGTGGCCAACTTCACGTAAGAAATTTTTAACAAAGGCGTTGGATACAGACCGTCCAGTGGCTTTACGTAACGGAGTGAAAGAAACAAATTTTGAAGTAAGTTCAACAGCGACTAGAACGTACGAAAATCCATTAGATGTTCTGACAAGCGGTCCCAAGAGATCAACAGCAGCAAATTCTTTTAATTTTGAAGGAATGATGGGAAACAACGGAGCACGATGTGAGACAGTAGATGGTTTCGCCTTTTGACAAAGTTTACAAATAGACAAGACTCTTCGAATTCGCTTTTCCATATTGTTAAAATAACAAGTCGTTCGAAGAATATGATAACATTTTCGTGGGCCAAAATGTGCGTAGCTGAAATGAATGTACCAAATGAGCTTATTAACAAAATCGTCTGGAATGCAAAGTACCCATAGCTTGTCATCAACAGTGCAGCGTTTGAAGAGTATGTTGTTTCTAACCAGGTAATAATGCCGAATCTGTGTGTGTGTCTTTTCATGCCATTTGCTCTTGATGTCTTTCCAAATCGGATCTTTATCTTGTTCATGAGCAATGTCCTTTAAAGATGTGGTGATGAAGTTTTCAAAGGCGACTTTCTGAATGTAAAGAATACTGAAATTTTTCTCGAGGTTGCCTTCTGTGGTACTTTTCTCAAGCCCAGCCGGTGCGCGTGACAGTGCGTCCGCAACAATGTTCTCCTTGCCGGGAATGTAGACTATTGTGAAGCGGAATTCTTGCAGAAACAATGCCCAACGTTTTAACCTGTCATGATTTAATTTTGAAGACATAAGAAATTGTAATGCACGATGATCACTGTATACTTTTACGTGCTTACCAGAAAGAAAGAAACGGAATTTGTTAAATGCCCAAACGATAGCTAAAGCTTCTAATTCAGTAACGGAATAATTTTTTTCAGATTTTGTTAGCACTCGGCTAGCAAAAGCAATGGTTTTCTGAACGGTAGTGTCATTTTCTATGGCTTCTTGAAATAAATGGGCACCAAGACCGACTTTAGAAGAATCCGTGCTAAGGCAGAAATCTTGTGACAGATCTGGATGAGCTAAGATTGGCGCGTGAAGTAACGCTTCTTTCAAAGAATTGAATTCCAACTGTGCTTGTTCGTCCCAGTTCCAAATAGTATTTTTTCCAGTGAGAGAACAAAGTTTTGGTGTAACAAGAATTTGCATATTCAGAAAACGACGGTAAAAATTTACGAGACCTAGAAAACTGCGGACTTGTCTTTTTGTGGATGGAACTGGAATGGCTCTGATTGCTTCTAACTTTTCAGGATCCGGCTGAATGCCTTCAGAAGAAATAATATGTCCCAAAAACTTCACCTTTGTCCTACCGAATTCAGACTTTTCCAAGTTAACTGTAATTCCAGATTCTGCAAAAATACGTAACAAACTGTTGAGGATGCGATTATGTAGTTCCCATGAAGCTTCTGCTATTAGAATATCGTCCACATATAAGGTGATGTGACGTTTTAAGAACTCAGGTAATATCGAATTTAGCCCGCGAATGAATGCTGCTGAAGAAATGTTCAAACCAAAGGGAAGTTTCCGAAACTGATAACAAACGCCGAAACAAAGGAAAGCTGTGTATTTTCTACATTCTGGATGAAGTTCGATCTGATAAAAGCTGGATCTGAGATCAATGGAAGACAACACTTTTACACCATTAAAATTTTGAAGAAGTTCTTCCATCGTCTGCGGCCTGTCTGTTTCAGGAATAATGATAGTATTGATTTGTCTCGAATCTAAGACAAGCCTGATCGATCCATTTTTCTTCTCAACAACATGTAACGGATTGTTGTATGAGCTTACTGCAGGCTCAATAATGCCCTCGTCAAGCATAGATTGTATTTCTGTTCTAACACGGTCCCTATAATGCGCCGGAATTACGTATGGTCTAACACAAAATTTAGCATGCTCACGAACACGAAATTGGTATTGAAATCCCTTGATTGTTCCTGTTTTGTGAGTAAAAACTGTGGAATGTTCTTGTAAAATCTCAAAAAGGTCCTGCCTATCAGTGTCATTACAATTCTCAATTGTTTGAATTTTATTCTGAATTAACTCATTGATTTCAAATATGCCGTCGATATCATCCCTGTCAGTTCTTGCAGAGTGATTGTTAGTGTCTAGTTCCATAGAAAATTCCGAATTGTTGTCCAACAGAAGGTAAAGCCGATTGATTTCTTCGTCATGGTTTGAGAGCCAATCTTCAAATTTCAAAGCTATTGACTTACCTTCCTTCTCTAAACCTATTTCAGCATCGTGAAAGTTTAAGATTGCTTTGTATTCATTCAAAAAGTCTACTCCCAATATAATTTCCGTCGACAATAATGGAACAATGAGAAAGCTCATAGAGAAGCTGTGGCTTTGACAATAGAATTCTAAGTTGGTTTGTTGGCGTACATCTACACTTTTTCCAAAGATTGCACCTTGTAATTTAATCTTACGTAACGGAAGTGTGGGACAATCGTTCGATTTGTTGCATTTGCTAAAGGCTGTTTCACTAATTACTGAAATGGGACTGCCAGAGTCAAGTACTGCCGTAAATTTTACATCATTTACTGTAATGTGAATCACAGGATATGCAATATTGTTATGTTTTATGTCGTGTTCCTGGAGTAAGATGTCCCTAATGTCTTCCATTTTTACGTAATTACTAGCTACGGCAGCTGCGTCGTCAGTTTCATAAGTATGTTTTGTGGCTGCCAGCGGTGTGAGTCATTGCCTATTGTCTCTTTGTTGGCGCGCGTCGTTATTGGGATTTGGAGACCTAACTTCTACAAATTCACCTCCTCGAGAGGGCCCTGCCCTGTTTAAATCCCGCCAGTTCTGATGCAATTCAGGTCTGTCGTTACGATCACATCGTCTGTCGTCATGTCGATAGCTCCTGTAGTTTCTTTCTTGTCGGTTAAGTGGTGGAGAATTTCTCCCTGAATCGTAACTGCGCGCTGGACCGTTGCGTCTAAAGTTATTCTGTCTCCCTTGATAATAATTGTTTTGGTTCCCATATTGTCTGTTTCTCTGATTGTCTCTGTGATAGTCATTACCACGGAGAGGTGATCTTTCCCTGTAATTATTACTACTCTGCCAACGGTTGTCATACGGGTGGTGTCTGTTTTGGTCACGATATGTGTTGTGAGAATAGCCTTGTCGTGTCCAGTTATTACTTCTTTCATCGCGGAATTGCGACGGATGTGACCTGTAATTGTTGTGTTCCTGGTTTCGCGTTCCGCGATTGTCAGTGTCAATTTCTAATTCTTGTAACAGTCCCTGAAAAGCTTCAATGTCGTCTTTGCAACGTCCTGCTAAAATAATATGTCGTAAATGTTTAGGCAGTTTGATTAAGCAAATGCGGATGAGTTCTGAGGGGCTGTATGGGTTTGACAGGTATTGATTCTTGTGGAACATGTCTTCAAAATATTTCACAAGACTGTGTAGTGGGACGAAATTAAACGTCACCCATCCACCAAAGTCAGCCCAGTTTGCAGGTGATTATGAGTTTAATTTAGTTTTGTTTATGTGTTTTCTTATTATTTGTAATAAGTGTGAATTATCTAAAGGTTTTGTATTTTTTTATGTGTTTCATGTACGGAGGGATCGGCGCAACGAACGGGGACAGCATCTTCGTTGCCGCGACCAGAGAGGAAATTGCTGGCCGCTATACGTCGCGGGTCGACAGCCAAGGAGCAACAGAAGATCCTGGAACCGAGTTGTTGCGTCGTGTTTCTAAAAATTAAAAATGAATTTTTATACTCTTTTTGTACAACAATGATGAGCTTAGTCTTATTGAAATGTTAGTCACTGTCTGTCAACGCTCAAGTTCACATCTGTATGTGTAGGAAGCTAATAAAATAGTGTATGCTATTAAAATTGAAACACGTGTCGTGAAGATTTATTTATGAAGAGTTATGTGAACGGATTAACAATATATTTGACAAGATTATTGATTCAGACAGCGTTGGCCGAAACTTTGAATCTAAAAAGTTTATTTAATGTGTGATTCTGATATCGATTAGATCAAGATAACGTGTGTCGATATAATTTTCTGAGGAGAAACAAACGAACTTTAAATTCGAAAAGGTTACAAAAACCAATTGGCCCAAGTGATGTAATTCTTTACACACGACTCAACGGATGTTTTTACAGTTTCGTTCAAGAACCATTCTATGACAATTTAAAAGAATATAAATTATTTTATGAAGTGGGTTGTAACTGACGTGGGTGACGAAGTCTGCACATGGTCATACATATATCAAACGAAAACCTAAAAAGGCGTCGTTACACCGCACCTTGGCGACCTTAGAAACAGGACTTGTGTGCAACTAAGGCACACAGGTACGAAACAAAACATCAAGAGTCCTTCGGAAGTTAACGCGAGTTTTCGTGGAGCCTTCACCAGCCAGCGGCGACTTCGTGGGTGTGGGCATCTGACGGAGCCGCAGCCAAGCAGTACGGTCACGCAGTTGTTCCACGAGAAGGCGCATCTGTTGGGCAGCAGCTGAACGCTGCAAACCCCGACAACCTTTTTTCTCCCTAAACTAATAGGCCCAGTACGTCAGCTGCGGGGCGTTCCTCCGGCTGGTATTAGAGGTGTTGCTGAGGGCTTCGCCTGTCTACGGCGGTGCCGGGCGTGGTTGCAGCTAGCGACGTTTCCGGTGTTCGACTCAGCGTCCTGCCGGTTGCGGAAGCGGGGTCGCAGCATCTCAGCGGCTGCATCGACGGCTGTTACATCTGCAGCCCATAGCAGCACACTAATCATCGAGAACTACAAATTACAATATTAGTGTCCGGTGAGTTTGTTTCAAGTTGGAAGTGGAGTGTTGTACATAGGAAGTGTGCTTTTACAGGATTGTTGATTACAAGTTTGCGTGTGTAAATAGTTAATATCTTACAATAATGTCGGGAAGTGAAATGTCAGACGAAGAGCAATCTATGTCCGATAGGAGCGTGAGATCCCTTTTTAGGGCGATCGCTAAATTGAAACAATCTAACGAAGAATCTACTGCTAGATTAAAAGAGGAATTAAAACAGTCTAACGAAGAATCTATGGCTAGATTAAAACAGTCTAACGAGGAATCTACTGCTAGACTTAAAGGGGAGCTAACAAAATCAACAGACAGGTTGCAGGAATATCTTAATGAAACCAGTCGAGAATTAAGTGATAAAATAGAGTCTTCTAAAGTTGAAATGCAGGAAAAATTAGTGGGACTTAGTAATAAGATTGCTGATAATTGTAAAAGGTTAGAAGAACATATCCAGGAATCGCGCGAGGAAAAAGCTCGCATGCGACACGATATTACTGACTTATCCGAGAGACTAGATAGTGTCAATATCTTAGTTGTAAATGAAATACAGAAAAATAACGATATGTTACGAGATGAATTTTCTATGCAAACAGAAACTGTTCGCAGAGAATTATTGAGATCTATTAAAGAGGTCTCTACCAAACCTGTAGAGATTTCTTCAATAGATAATGTAGAATTAGAGACATTAACTCATCAAGTAGAAAAGGACCATACTGAAATCGAAAACATGAAATCTTTAATTACTGAAATATGCAGTAACCTTGAGACTGCCAAAGATAATAATATTGACGAAGGTACAGAGCGTTCACATCGTGAACACAGTGAAGAATCGATATTAGCTAATCGCGTATCCAATACAGAAATGCGGATACAGGAAATTACTAAACGGTTATCGGAATTAGATAATAACGAGAACATTTCAGGTAGCAGAGGTAATAACATAATCAGAGACAACAGTCGCATCGAATTTGCTAGCACGGAAGACAACAATATGAATAAAGCAATCACGGCAAGCCAATCCGATGCAACTCCGTCTCTGCAATCTAAACAAAATCCGACTATTTCTCTCGCAGAATGTCTGGATGACATAACGACAAATTCAAATGTAGCAAGTCGATTTCCTGTATTCAAACCAGGAGGCGAACTTCATCCTATAATCTTTATCAAAGCTTTTGAAACATCATTATCTTCTAAATGGAGTAGTGAAAAACGCATTCAATTTGTAATAGGACATTTAGAAGCAGAAGCTGCGGAATGGGCAGTACTACATAGAACTGAATTCAGGGATTGGGATGATTTTGTTAAGCAGTTTAAACAAAATTATTGGTCGAGAGGAAAACAACAACACTTAACTTTAGAGTTGTTAGACCCTCCTCCATATTCTAAACGGTGGGGAGGTTATAGGAATTATTTTGAATGGCATTTAAACCGTGCTAAATTAATTGAAGAACCAATTATTGAAAGTCATTTAATACGAGTCCTAAGTAGTAGGTTACCGTATTACATAAAGGAAAGAAAAATGTTATTCTACGAATTATACAAAACCTTAATAATGGGGACGAAACAGTTAACACCCGAGGTGTGTGGTTATATTTTAACGACTTGTTGTATTGGAAAGCACAGAGGGAACACCAGAGATGGAAAATCTGCATTCCGAAAACTGTTGTGGACGAGTTAATTACTTATATTCATGAAGGTTACGGGCATTTTGGAATTCATAAATGTATTAAACATCTAATGAAGTATTATTATTTCAAAAATATGTCACGTATTGTGAGAAGTATTATTAGGGCTTGTGAAACCTGTCAAAAGGTTAAAGTTAATAACAAATCCAAGCGTTATAAATTATATGCTGTAATTCCTCGAGGTTTGTGGGATCTACTGTCATTAGATTTTTTCGGCCCTCTGCCTCGGAGTTCAGGAGGATTCACATATGTGTTTGTTGTAATGGAATGTTGGTCCAAACATGTGAAACTGTATACTTTGAAACGAGCGAATACAGCAAGCGTTATACGCTGCCTCACCCGAAATTACTTTGTTAACTGGGGCATTCCTAAACGACTTATGTCTGACAACGGTAGTGCCTTTATTAGTCAAAGATTTCAAGATATGATAAGACAATATGGAATCAAACATATCTTAATTTCGAAATATCACCCTCAAAGTAATTTAGTAGAAAGAGTCATGAAAGAACTAGGACGATTATGTAGAACTTATTGTGCACATAAACATACTCGGTGGGCCAAACTAATGCCTGAATTCGAAAAGATATTAAATGAATTGCCTCACCTAACGACGGGATTATCACCTATAGAAATTTTAGGCAAACGAATTATAGGTGAGCCTTTACTAGCTGCTTTACCTTGGCCACCAGTAAATGAGATCCAACAATGTATCCCAGACGAAAAAGTTTGCGAACAGATTGTAAAAAATGCCGAACGGGGAATTAAAAGTTATAATCAACAGGCTATAGAACCCTCATTTCAGGTAGGAGATCTTGTGTTAGTACGATCTCATCCTAAAAGTTCTAAGATCGGTAAGGAATGTAGAAAATTCTTCTTGATCTTTGAAGGTCCATATGTTGTACATAAGATTGTACATCCCAAAGCATTACTTCTTATGGAACCTTCATCAGGTGTAATTAAAGGATTATATAGTGTTGATCAAATGAAACCCTTCATTCCTAAATAAGTTAATATTTAGTATATGTTACACACGGAAGAGCGTTCATAGTTTATTCATGTGAAGTTTTTCGTGATAGTTACGTGTTATTTTAAATAAATGACAGAAAGCTTAAACATGTGTTCTACAATAATCTACTGGTACTTCAAAAAGAGAAAGATAACCAAAAGGGGGATTTATATGGAGGAAATTTTGCTCTTAGGTCTAAAGGAATTTTGCGTATTTTAAATTTACTCGGATAGTAGGAACCAAAGGGGATGGTTAATAGTTTTAGGGACCATGGGCGTCCAGAGCTATATGGCTCACGAGAACATAGCAGAGTGCCTTTAATAGAGGTTTGTAATAGTGTTAATATAGAACACACCAAACGGGGCTCTCTCGCTTGTTTCTCCTAAATAAATGGCCATTACCCAACAAGGTGTCCGAAGGTAAAGAAAGCCGTGCCGAGATTCTAAAGAAAGTTTTGCTTGATTTCTTCTTGACCTCACGCATAAATAAGGCATTAGGGAAGAGAATGACGTAAAGTAAATAGTACTATTAGTTATTGTGAGAAACTTATTAGTAATATACATTCTTGAAAAGAATAACTCTTGTAAATAAATGAAACTGAAACTAATCTATCACAATTTGAACGCTCTGTCCTAATGTACAACGTTAAAGAACGTACTAAATTAGTATTTATTAGCAACTATTAACTGAAGAGGAGCAATCTCCCTATATTCGGTTACGAATTACCATAAGAGCACAATTAAGAAAAAATGACAAATAGTCACAACGATATCGTATTAAAAGGATGAAATCTATCTAATAGCAAGGACTCTAGGTTACGTAAAATGTGAGAAAAATGTATTAACAGTTAAATATTGTATATTGAAAAGTTTTAATTCGGTTAAAACCTGACAAACTGAGCTTGTGGGTGGGGTATGTAGTGGGACGAAATTAAACGTCACCCATCCACCAAAGTCAGCCCAGTTTGCAGGTGATTATGAGTTTAATTTAGTTTTGTTTATGTGTTTTCTTATTATTTGTAATAAGTGTGAATTATCTAAAGGTTTTGTATTTTTTTATGTGTTTCATGTACGGAGGGATCGGCGCAACGAACGGGGACAGCATCTTCGTTGCCGCGACCAGAGAGGAAATTGCTGGCCGCTATACGTCGCGGGTCGACAGCCAAGGAGCAACAGAAGATCCTGGAACCGAGTTGTTGCGTCGTGTTTCTAAAAATTAAAAATGAATTTTTATACTCTTTTTGTACAACAATGATGAGCTTAGTCTTATTGAAATGTTAGTCACTGTCTGTCAACGCTCAAGTTCACATCTGTATGTGTAGGAAGCTAATAAAATAGTGTATGCTATTAAAATTGAAACACGTGTCGTGAAGATTTATTTATGAAGAGTTATGTGAACGGATTAACAATATATTTGACAAGATTATTGATTCAGACAGCGTTGGCCGAAACTTTGAATCTAAAAAGTTTATTTAATGTGTGATTCTGATATCGATTAGATCAAGATAACGTGTGTCGATATAATTTTCTGAGGAGAAACAAACGAACTTTAAATTCGAAAAGGTTACAAAAACCAATTGGCCCAAGTGATGTAATTCTTTACACACGACTCAACGGATGTTTTTACAGTTTCGTTCAAGAACCATTCTATGACAATTTAAAAGAATATAAATTATTTTATGAAGTGGGTTGTAACTGACGTGGGTGACGAAGTCTGCACATGGTCATACATATATCAAACGAAAACCTAAAAAGGCGTCGTTACACCACACCTGGAAAATTCAGATTGTTCGAAATGTTTCATCATTATGATACCATGTTTTACCCGGTCTTGTGTGGCTTGAGACCAATATGCTGAGAGGAAGGCATGGTAAAATTCTCCTTCACTGTGGCAATCGTGAATGACCGATCGCATTCTTACAGCTGGTTCATTCTCTAAGTAGCCACACATAAATTCTAACCTGTGCTCCAATGACCAGTTGGGAGGGAAACAATGAGAGAATTGATGGAGCCACGCTTGTGGATGAATGTCGTTGGCAGAATTCTTAAACGTTTTGAATTTACGTGTAGTAATGAACAGCTTATAGTCAAAATCATCATGTCGGCGAGTCGCATATCGATCATTGTTAGGTCGTGTCGGCCGTTCCATCTCAAAATTCGGTGCACATTGCCAATTTCTTTCATAACTTCCGAAATGCCCTGTGTTATTATTTTGCGGCTTTTCCGTGTTTCTAAGTCCCTCTTCCCAAGTTGGGGCACGAGTATCCTCTGAAATACGTAATTCTTGTATTAACTGTGTCAGCTGATCTTGTACTTCCCGGATTTCTCTTTGGTGTTGCGTATTAATCTGATTCTGATTTTGTTTGAATTTCCTAATTTGTTCGCACTCTTCAGTGTCAGTGAAGGCTACAGGTCTTGTGTCATTCAGATCATCATCTACCTTTGTAGATAAGTTAGTGACCTGATCCGAAAGTTCGGCTACTTTCTCCGATAGTGAACACATTTCCTCAGTGTGTTTTTCTGAACCAAGTTTCAGAGTATCTACTGTGTCCTTTAAGTTTTCCTGAGTTTTTGCAAGTTGCGTAACCGAATCGGTAGATGCAACTGAGTCAATTTTAGCCCACAAGGTCTCATGATTTTCATGAACAATGGCTTGCAGTTCTTTTATGGCTGCTTCGTGATTCTGTAATGCATTTTCATGCCGCGAAAAAATAGGTTGAAAATGCTCACAAATTTGTGTTTTTACGTCATTACAGACTTTTTGACATTTCGATTCAATGTTATGTAACTCAGTGGTTAAATCTTCACGTGTTTGTTCAAGTGTAGTGTCTAACTTTTGAAGATTTTGTTCCAATGTGTCTAACTTTTTGAGATTTTGTTCCACTGTGTCTAACTGTTGCTGTGTTTGTCTCTGGTGTTGTTCCATTGTGTCTAACTTTTTAAGATTTTGTTCCACTGTGTCTAACTTTTGAAGCTTTTGCTGTGTCTGTCCCATTTGTTGTATTAATTGTAATAACAATGCATTGGTGTCTGAAACATGTTCCTCAGTGCTTTTCGGCAGTGAATTTACACCGGAAACATTCACATTTTGACAAGCAGAAAATGTGTCTTGACTTATTTGAGAAAACGGTGAGGATCCAAAACCTGAATCTACAGTATTTGCGAGATCGTGTCGTGTCATTTCGGCTTCCTGAGGCGAGCTATTGCCGACCGGTCGATCGATAATACTTCCCTCTTCACTAATTGTTTCACTGTCCACGCCATTGTTTGACGCCCGCTCCATTTCCCTGTGCACAGTTACCAAATTACTACTTTGAACATTAGTAAATTCATTACTCGGCGGCGCTGATAAGCTACGCTCGTCATCACTATTATTTCTCAGTTTAGTTTGGAGCCTAGTGTTACGTTTTTCACACGCCATTATTGTCACAGTATTTCACACGACAACACAGAAAAACACAATTTGAAGATCAAAAATAAAATAACACATTAACATAGCACTGAAAATAATATCTAGTTAATTGCAATCGCAGCTGCGAAATACTTGGTGCAAATCTACATGCATGCCACAACTGTTTTACTATACAACAATGAAAGACTGCAACTACAAAGGAAATTCTCTCTACAATTACGCGCTAGCAATAAACAAAAGCTACACTAAATACACAAACTACAAGAAAAAATCAGAAGATTCCAGTGAGGTATCCTAGGCTAAGGGTCGCCATATGAAACGTCCCCTTTGAACAATTATACATGACTGTGCTTAAACTGACACACAATATTTTGTTAGCGCAACGCAATCTGACTTTCAATATTCCCTACAAAAGAATGGCCCTGACTAGCATTAAACTATACCTTTCACAAATCACTTACCTCACAAAATCTTCGCTGCTCAAGCTACTGCAATACAGCGAGCGCCACTACTGCCAGCTAAATAAAAGATTCAAACTACTGAAGGCACTAACTACTGATAGGGATAGTTAGCAAATGAAAGATATTAATAGAGAACAAACAATGTATTTACCTTGATATCATCATTTATAAATATACCAGTTCATGAAAAATTACAAAACTCCGCCATCCCTCTCCCCACATCCACCACTGCTGGCGGCTCACCTCCAACTGCGCAACGCTATGCGCTGTTCACAGCCAGCTGCCTAACACTACAATGGCGAGTATTACAACAATGCAAAGCAGCCACAGACTGCACACAGCACAGCCAGTGATTTTCATATTGAGCGCTACGTAACATTGCCAATAAGAAAACATAAACAGCCTACTTACATAGAGAAAACATAAACAGCCTACTTACAAACTGTACTCCTGTGCCTGACAGGTGCGCGTAGAACATCAACTGAGACGCCAATCGGCAAAGCAGTAAGAAAGGAGGTGCAAAGTATTGTTTACAGAAGGGTGAATATGATAAGGTAAAGGACATACTGGACAATGGAGCCATATTAGATAAGAAATGAAAGACATGCATTGAGAGAGAAGTGCAAGGCATCTGAGAAAAGGCAGAAACAGGGAGGAGAACTTCCCACTTCCTTCCTGACATAAAAGAAAGATGAATAATGTCATATTTGCTTCCGACCAAGGGAAGTATACACTTCCTGTCGAGACATGGTCCATATCCTAGCTAGTTACCGAAACACCACAGATATCTGGAAATGTGTAGCAATAGGCAACCCGGCCGGGACTGTATCGTCTGAAAGTATGTCATTAGACAAGATGGTGCAATCCTGGATAGGAATGTCTTGGCAGTACTCTGAACGTGTGCCATTAGACAAGATGGTACAACCCTGGATAGGAATGTCTTGGCAGTACTCCTGTTAAATAATAATGAATGAGGTTTGGCACAAGCTGAAATTGGGACAACCAGTTTTATGTCCTTGAACACAAGGAGAACAACACATTTATTAAACTTTCAGGCAGATTAAAACTGTGTGCCATATCGAGACTCGAAATCGGAACCTTTACCTTTCGTGGGCAAGTGGTACACCGACTGAGCTACTCATGCACTACTCACGACCCGTTCTCACAGCTTTACTTCCGTCAGTCCTTTACCTGCTACATTCCAAACTTCACAGAACCTCTCGTGTGAAAATTGCGAGACTAGCATCCCTGAAAGAAAAGATACTGCGGGGACATGGCTTAGCCGTAGCCTGCAGGATGTTTCCAGCTCAGTCCTTAGAACACTTACACGTGAAAGGCCTGAGTTCGAGTCTTGGCCCGTCACACAGTTTTAGTTCGCCATATCAGCGCACACTCCGCTGCAAAATCAAGATTTGTTTCTGGACACACTCACTGATATGCTGCCAGTAGCTGCGAACAGTACTTTCTTATGTAACTGAGCAGTGAACATGACTTACAGAAAATTAAAGAGTCACTTCTTGGCAACGAGAAATAAGGTTACTTTAGCCACCATCAGGAAGGTTCACTCAGAGCGTAGGTTCGATTACTGAAACAGGAAATGTCTTACAGCATTCATAAATATCGATTCCCATGCGGGTGAGCCGGCCGTTGTGGCCGAGAGGTTCTAGCCGCTACAGTCTGGAATCGCGCGACCGCTACGGTCGCAGGTTCGAATCCGGCATCGGGCATGAATGTGTGTGCTGTCCTTAGGTTAGTTAGGTTTAAGTAGTCCTAAGTTCTATGGGACTGATGACCTCAGAAGTTAAGTCCCATAGTGCTCAGAGCCATTTGAACCATTTTGAACCATGCGGGAGCGATCAGTACTAAACAATGGCTGCATCAGGTGAAGGCTCATGGGTCGAAGGACTTAGGACAGACGGCATCCAGGGAGGCCGTGATAGGAGGGTGGCAGGCGGCGACCGCTCTTGGCGACGGCGAGGCAACTCGGGAGCGTGCTGCAGGCAGAGCCCTTCCAGGGTGTGGTCGGCGGTGCTGACGGCTTGGCTGCCCATCGAGACGACTACTGTTCAAGACTGTGCTGGAGCTCACAGTACAACTTTTCTGCTGTGGGCCTAACAGGCACGTTTCTTTGGGTAGAGACAGTAAATCTACAACGTGCTTACTGTAGTATCAACTCTAGGGCTTAGCCTACTGTAATCGTGACATGTGATACACGTTAGGCTACCAGTGTGGTTGGTGGCACCTTGAGTGCAAGTTTATCTGAGTTGAATTCAGTGTTGGAGGGCACTACCTACAGATGAAGCAGCGCCACTCACGGATTGTAGCAGTCACAATTACCGTTCCACCTCCACAGTTGGCGGATAAAGACGCTCTGGAAAAGTTGGGGCTTGGCGCAGAATCTTCTCGCCCCACGTTGGCATCCCTCAAAGATGTTCAGGTCACCAGACAGATAGTGTGGCGAGACGTTGTAGGGCACAAGAAACTCTCTGTGCAGGATTTTGTTCTAGAGGGCCTGTAGGAGCTTGATGTGGCTAGGAGATACATTTCCCCATATCTCAGTGGCATAGTTAATGACGGACCTCATACTTAACCTGTAGATATAGAGACCAGAACTGACTGATGGAAGACCTCTCGTTAAGTAGTGGATATAGCGCATCATTTGTTCCGTTGTTTGCTTATGCGCGTGAATAATTTTCTCCTTCGACGTGGGCTTCTGATCTAAAAGACACCCAGATATTTCGAGAATTTCGTCCATTGAATGGGATACTCAAAGAGCACAACATTGGCAACCTCTGGGAAACGACCCTTCGTCAGGATCATAGAGTGGCTTTTTGGAGCATTGAAACTGACTGTCCAGTTCGCAGCCCATTCTTCAAGCAAGTTGCAAGCATGTTGCAGAAGATGGCACTGGCTACCTAGTGCATGCGAGAAGCAATGTGTCATCGGCATACATAGCTTTGATGAATCTTGGTGACTTTGGGAGATCTGCTGTGTAGGCATTATACATACTGGATCTAAAACGGAGCTTCCGGCACCCCGGCCTTAATATCCCTATCCGTAGACAGCTCTTCTCGAGCATTGGCTGGCTGTGGACCGAGCGGCTGGTTAAGTACACACCCGGTAGATGCACACAAGAACACTATCCGGTCGGCACGTTCCCAGCGTAGAAAATAGGTCCGTGATTGTGGCACCGTGTGGAGTGACGCTGGTGGCGCGGCGTTGTGTGGCGCTTTCTATAAGCGGCTGGTAAATATTCCTATGTCTAACGGCAGCAGACGTGCAGTTCCAATTGTTTACTTACTTGCAGCCGAGTTGTGGCAAGGCAGTCGGCACAGTCGAACTGTTCACGGGTACCACGTCGGTGTACTACAGCTAAATAACAGTTAAGACCTGCAGGCCTGTATGGCCGAAATTCAACCAAGAAGAGGCCGTAAATCGTGCCAGCCAGCCGTACCAAGGCAAAAAGATTCACACGAGCGTCTCAGGCGACCAGAAAAGATTTCCTGACACTCGGCCAGCAATCACCCAATCCCTTTAACACTGAGTACTGCGGCAGTATAGCACAGGTTAATTCTGAATAGTGCGTCAGCACGCCAAGAGCTCAGTTTTCGGACAAATGTATTGTAGTTTTGTTCTGATATCAAGTATAGGAGCTTAGTGTAGTGAAGTGCTGTTTTGTTTATGGTATAATGTAGTCTACAACAGGCCTGCTCACCAATCTGCTCATGTGAGCTGGCTCGCGCTCATGCGACAGCAGTGAGCAACCGGCTGGCTCACGGCGACATTTGATGGGTGAGGGGGGAAGGGTGAGGGGGAATGTAGGGGAGGGAGGGATCGGAACAAGATAGCCTGGCAATGAGTCTTAATGCTACGGCGGATTATGTCCAGTTATATAGAGACGTGTCACGTCACTGTGGCCCATTAATGCGCGGCAAATTTATTTTCTAAGACTGTTATATTACTAAGAGACGGCACTCAAATGAAGCATGTCTTAATATTACGATGAAGAGAAGAACATGGGCAGCTAAGTACGAAACACGATATTTCTTACGACTTACGTAAACCTATGCTGGATACCGTTTTAGTACTAAATTGAAATTGACAAATTTATATTTCGTTGCCGTTTCATTTAAACGTTGAGCATAGACACACAGCATCTCAGTCAATATTACCTGCTTTTCTTTTCACTCAAGCGTTAGTTACTAGTACCAGTCTTGTACCACTGTAATTCGAAGCTGTTAGATTGCAATCTCTCAGTGAGCTCCTGTTCATTGATTTGGTTCTCTTCAGTGCGGAAGTAAGTTCCTGGTACAATTATGTAGATCGAAACACTGACTTAATTTTGGCTGAAGTCATGAAAATTTATACTGAGGGAATAAGATTCGACGAGAATAATTTTGCTATCGAACTTATGATGGAACTGTCGCATTGTATGTCTCTAACTGTAGAGGGATTTCCACATTGTCAACATTAAATGAATACCAATATAACTAGGCAACGCTACGCAAACTGAAAAGCAATATCATAACTTCCTCGATCTGCAGATTCATTTGTTGAATGTTTCTCCAGAAAGCCGGCCACTGTGGCCGAGCTGTTCTAGGCACTTCAGTCTGGAACCGCGCTGCTGCTACGGTCGCAGGTTCGAATCCTGCCTCGAGCATGGATGTGTGTGATGTCCTTAGGTTAGTTAGGTTTTAGTACTTCTAAGTTCTAGGGGACTGATGACCTCAGATGTCAAGTCCCATAGTGCTTAGACCCTCCCCCTTTTTTCTCCAGAAAAAAATATTGATATGGTGAAAGTTGTTCAGACCTTGTTAGCGCTTTCTTTAATTTTTGCATCCCCACTTCTCGTTCTTCACCTTCCAGCTGTCCCCAATCCTTTGCAGGGACGGTATTCTAATGCAGCTGTAAACTGAATTTTTTTTTCATTGTGTCCATGATTTGGAAATATATTAAGCATACCAAGACACCATACTATGAACATATAGTCACCATGCACTAGCATGTTGTACACTGACGTTGGGGAGTCTGACACTCGCTTTGAAATTCTTAATACGGCCATCATACTGCTTCTCATCGATTTAAAAAGAGCAACTCTCCGATTTAAGTAAGTGAATATGATCGCATCTAAGGCTACGCCAAACCTATGATCGTTGCAGGCAATGTACTGGTTGCGCTGCTCCTGTGCAACATAATGACGCCTGTGACCGCCCGACATTACCGCGAGCGCTCACTGCCCAGGCGACGAACGAGCATATCACAATGCTTAAACACAAATTTTGTATTTTTTAGTTCCTAGACCAGACCTGATCACGATGCTGCTAGGCGAGCAAGAGTACTCTGACGTTTAATAGTGAATGCTCACTGACAGAAGGCTGCGTGGTGCAAAAGTGTGAAGCGAGCAGGCAACCACGACATGGTGACGCACTCGTGCTTCCTGCAGCCAAATGTGCGAGTTTCATAGGAGTCGAATAGTGGCCTTTCGAGTGGTGGCATGGTCCTTTCGGAGAATTCTCACTACGCTATCTGTTGGTGGACGAACTTGAAACCATTATCAGCACATGTACTATTCCCCAAGTGGCAGAGGCCGTCATTGGATCAAAATTGACGTCGTCTTTCCAGGTGTACTAATTTTTTACCGACAGTGTGCTTACCAGATTGAACAGCAATTGCCCAATGAGGATGCTGCTGTATACAAGAAAGTATCGTCTTTGGACGACCGTAAGGAACTGCAGAAGCACAAAATTATCACTTGATAGAACGACTGCCAGCTCACAGTGAAGACGTATAACTGTAACTTAATAGCTATAAAGAGGACAAAGACTTCAGTAGTATCTGATTACTATGTTTGTAGCGAACACCGTGAGCACGCTAAATTGAGTAAATATTTTGGGGTAATACTAATAAGGAATTTGAGATGGAACAATCACATGTAATTAGTAGTGGGGAAGGTCAATGGAAGGTTTAGTTTTGTCGGATGGGTTCTGGGAAAATACAGTGCATTTGTAAAGCAATGTTGTTGTTGTGATCTTCAGTCCGAAGACTGATTTGATGCACCTCTCAATATTACTGTATCCTGTGCAAGCTTCTCCATGTGCGAATAACTACTGCAACCTACATCCTAATGTAAGTTGATTCTTAAAAAGAAGAAGACAGCAACCAGCCACTATTATAACGCTACTTATTTAAGTAAATAGCGCCTTAACCGCTTTCGAACAGACAAGTTCATTATCAGATGACTGTTCACAAGAATCACAAGATGCACTTTACATAATCGTCAGTTTAAGATTTTTATTCTCCCACTTGGTGTGTTGGCGCCCTACGGTAGAAAACATTGTTAGAAGCCCCTTATGTGAACGTAACTAACCTCCAAACGATATAATTTCAGTGCACCATACTATGTTACTATAATTTCTACTGTCATATTATTCATTTTATCACACTTGTATTTTGTTTTCTGTATATAACACAGTATTTACATAATACCATGTAAGTAGCATTCACACAAACTGGTTACTACACCTGTCAACTTCATCTTTAATATTATATGCTTATAAAGTAAGGTTTATCTCTGTTCTTCAATTGTTCATTAGTAACTTTTATTCTTTATAAACATAAATACTGTGAAAGCAAAGGAATCTATATATTGTAATACCTCTGAAAGAGAACATCTCTCGCACTGTTGTGCTTGTGAATCCACCATCTTTGTAGCAGCTTCACAGGTGGCAAATTGTTTTTGGTGTGTGTGTGTGTGTGTGTGTGTGTGTGTGTGTGTGTGTGTTTGGTGCTTTGCCCAGTTGGTGATATGCAAATTATGCAAGTGCTGCACAATATTTGCAATATTTCAAAAATACAATCCTGCAACTTTGCAACAAAATTTAGTGGAATTTTCGATTTAAGTACTATAACCACTTAACCTCACATATTTGTTTACTCTGTATTATATCTTTGGAGATAAGTTATGTTGACGTATGGCGCTTCTAAATTTGTTTTCTACCGTAGGGCACCAACACACCAAGAATATTTCACTGCAGTGGGAGAATTCACCTCTTGGTCTACATCTGCGATTTTTACTCCCCACACTTCCCTCTGATACTAAATTGGCAATCCCTTGGTATCTCAGAATGTGTCCTATAAACTGTTCCCTTGTTTTGGTGAAAATGTACCAGAAATCCCTTGCCCCTCTCCCACCCCAAATTACATTCAGTACCACCTCATTATGTGATCAAACCATTTAAACTTCATCATTCTTCTGTTGCACCACATTTCGAAAGCCTCTACTCCCTTTTTGTCTAAACTGTCTTTTGTCCATGTATCACTTCCATACATAGCTACACTCCAGACAAACAAAATACTTCCTAACACTTAAATCTTTACCTGATGTTAACAATTTTCTTCCCTTCAGACATGATGATACATCTTGCACACTAAGTTTTGTTATGGCTAGCTCTTCCAAGCGTATCACTAGTCCTGCCGGAATATCATCTATCACTGGGGCCTTGCATCGACTTTTATCTTTCAGAACTATGTTAGATTCTTCTCGCAGTATCATATCTCCCATCTCATCTTCATCTACGTCCACATCTCTTCTATAATACTGCCTTTAAGTTAATTTCCCTTGTATAGACAGGCCATACGCTCCCGCCTTTCAGCTTTCCCTTCTTTGCTTATAACTGGATTTCCTTCTTAGCCCTTAATGTTCATGCAGCTGATTCTCTTTTCCCCAAAGGCGTCTTTAATTTTCGTGTAGGCTGTATCTAACTTTCCGCTTGTAAAATATACTTATAAATCCTTACATTTGTCTTCTAGTCATTCCTGATTAGCCATTGTGTACTTCTTGTCAATCTCATTTTTGAAACGTTTGTATTCCATTTCGCTTGACTCATTTGCTGCATTTTTCTCCTGTCTTGTGCTATCCGAGGATTTCTGTTGGTCCTTGTCTTTTTACCTATTTGATGATCTGCTGCCTTCATTTTATCATCTCTTAAAGTTACCCATTCGTCTTCTATATATTCCTTTCCTCTGTTCCAGTCAACTGTTGTCTAACTCTCCCTCTGAAATTCTCAACAATCTCTGGTTCTTTCAACATATCCAGGTTCCATCTCCTTAATTTCCTACATTTTTTCAATTTCTTCAGTTCTAGTCTACAGTTCATAACCAATAAATTGTGGTCAGAATGTAAAGTAAAGCATACAGATTGCTAGCGTGGCCTGTTCCAGTGTATGGTGTGCTTATACAGGGTGGTCCATTGATCGTGACCGGGCCAAATATCTCACGACATAAGCGTCAAATGAAAAAACTACAAACAACGGAACTAGTCTAGCTTGAGGGGGAAAACCAGATGACGCTAAGGTTGGCCCGCTAGATGGCACTGCCATAGGTCAAACGGATATCAACTGCGTTTTTTTTAAATAGGTACCCCCATATTTATTACATATTAGTGTAGTACGTAAAGAAATATATTTGTTTTAGTCGGATCACTTTTTTCACTTTGTGATAGATGGCGCTGTAATAGTCACAAACATACGGCTCATAATTTTAGACGAACCGTTACTAATAGGTAGGTTTTTTTAAATTAAAGTACAGAACGTAGGTACGTTTGAACATTTTATTTCGGTTGTTCCAATGTGATACATGTACCTTTGTGAACTTATCATTTCTGAGAACGCATGCTGTTACAGTGTGTTTACCTATAAATACCACATTAATGCAATAAATGCTCAAAATAATGTCCGTCAACCTCAATGCATTTGGGAATACGTGTAACGATATTCCTCTCAACAACGAGTAGTTCGCCTTCCACTATGTTCGCACATGCATTGACAATGCGCTGACGTATGTTGTCAGGCGTTGTCGGTGGATCACGATAGCAAATATCCTTCAACTTTCCCCACAGAAAGAAATCCGGGGCGTCAGATCTGGTGAACATGGGAGCCATACTATGGTGCTTCGACGGTTTATGTTACCGCTGTTGGTGAATGACGCTTCGTCGCTAAATAGAACGCGTGCAAAAAATCTATCATCGTTCCGTAATTTCTCTTGTGCCCAGTGGCAGAACTGTACACTACGTGCAAAGTCGTCGCCATGCAATTCCTGGTGCATAGAAATATGGCACGAGTGCAATCGATTTTGATGTAGCATTCTCAACACCGACGTTTTTGAGATTCCGATTCTCACGCAATTAGTCTGTTACTGATGTGCGGATTAGCCACGACACTCGCTAAAACACCTACTTGGGCATTATCATTTGTTGCAGGTTGTGGTTGACGTTTCACATGTGACTGAACACTTCCTGTTTCCTTAAATAATGCAACTATCCGGCGAACGGTCCGGACACTTGGATGATATCGTCCAGGATACCGAGCAGCATACATAGCACACACCAGTTGGGCATTTTGATCACAATAGCCATACATCAACACGATATCGACCTTTTCGGCAATTGGTAAACGGTCCATTTTAACACGGGTAATGTATCACGAATGTTACGTGATGCCACATACTTACACGTTTGTGACTATTACAGCGCCATCTATCACAAAGCGGATAAAGTGGTCCAACTAAAACATTCATATTTCTTTACGTACTACACGAATATGTAATAAAAATGGGGGTTTCTGTTTTAAAAAAACGCAGTTGATATCCGTTTGACCTATGGCAGCGCCATCTAGCGGGCCAACCATAGTGCCATCTCGTTTCCCCCTTCAAGTTAGACGTGATTCGTTCTTTGTAGTTTTTTCGTTTGATGCTTATTTAATATTTGGCCCGGTCACTATCAATGGACCACCCTTTATAGTAGGCTGGGGAAACAAACGTACAAACGAATTCAGAGACACGCTACTATGATCATGACAGGTCTGTGAAGATCAGGGACGGCCAGGAACTCTTCATCCAGTCTGCATCTACACACATAATCTATAAGCAACGTACGGTAGCTGGCGGAGGGTACTCTGTGCCAATCCTAGTCATTTTCTTTCCTGTTCCACCTACAAACAGATCGAAGGAAGAAGGATCGTCCATACGCCTCCATATGAGCCCCTATGTCTTGTATGTTATCTTCGTGTTCCTTCAGCGATATGAACTTAGTGGCAAGACAGTGGTTATGCAGTCAGTTTCAAATGCCGAAATTTTCTCTAAAGTGTTCCTCAAACAGAACATCGCCTTCCCTCTACAGACTCCCAGTTCAGTTCCCGAACTAACTTCGTAAATCTTGCGTGTTGTTCGAACCTACCGGTAACAAATTTGGCCCTCTGAATTGCTTCGATGCCTTCTTTTAGTGCGGATCCAAAACACTCGAACACTACTCAAAAATGAATGGCACTAGTGTTATATTTGCGCTCTCTTTTACAGAAGAACCACACTGTGCTAAAATTTTCCCAATAACCCTATGTAGACGATTCACCTACCCCACCACAGTCCTCATGCTCGTTCCATTTCATATCGCTTTGCAACGTTAGGCCTAAATATTTAATCGACGGGACTGTGTCAAGCAGCACGCTACTAATGCTGTATCCGAATATCATAGTTTTTTTCCTACTTATCTGCATTGACGTTCATTTTTCTCCATTTAGGGCTAGCTGCTATTCATCTGACCAACTAGAAATTTTTTGTAAGCCATCTTGTATCGTCACTCAACGACGTCCCCTTCCAGCACATCACAGCATCATCAGCAAATAGCCACAGACTGCTGTTTACCCTGTCCGCCAGATCATTTATGTATACAAAAAATAGCAACAGTCCTATCATACAACTCTGGGGCACTCCCGACGATACCTTGTCTCTGATGAACATTCACCGCTGAAGACAACGCACTTTCTTCTGTTACTTGACAACTCTTCGAACAGCATCTCGAAATGCGGAAAGCAGAATGTCTTTGTGTAACCGTTAAACTGCCTTTAAAGCAGTCTAGCGTACGATTGATGAGATATTTCTTCACCAAGCTATCAAACACTGTAGGAAGCTCAGCAATCAAGAACTCGCTTACAGAATATCTTTTCACTACATTAACGGTTTATAACCCATGTACACATAAATTATTTGGAAGATCTTTTGAAATGAACGTCTTTCAACTTAATTTCTTCTTTAGAAGGTCGTTATAAGTAAGGACGCTAAACACATGTTGCGATTAAAATTGCCAATGGTAGAGTGTTTATGCTGACAATTTTGACCAGAGCGCTATTCTGTATTATATTTGCCCCAGGTTTCAGAACCACTGGTTCGAAAGCTGTGTTTTTTGTTTCTTGTTTTAGTCAATAGACAAATGTGTAGACCTTTTTTCATCTTCTTTGACATTAGTGCTGTTAGTACACATGTGCTGATATTATTTTAATCTTTCTTAGGAGAATGCTTCCTCACACTACTGAATTACTTTAGAGAAACAGATAGAGCCGCTGCATTAATTTACGTGCCCAGAGAAACGGAAGAAACATACCTTTACCTTGTAGCGAGAAACTCAGTTTAACTAACTGCTACGGGGCAGGCTCAGTGATTACTGAAATATAAATCAAACACTAACATCTCGTATAATTTAGACGAAATATGTCTTTGGAAACTTACATAACACGACAGAGTTGTTCGACCCATTTTAAATTGAATGAAACCAATTTCTTATAAAACAAAACAAAATTTCAATTTCTCAGCCAGTATGACAGATATTTTTGTAGTGCTTCTCATTGTTTTTGCTGTACTCGCTATTATATCATGTGATATCGAACAATCAACCCTATACAGCCCGAAAAATTTCTGTTTACGAAATTTTTCCAGCAAGAGCATGAAAGATTTTAGCTTTGTTCGCATTGCCGCAAATCCCTTTTTTTTTTCCTCTGTAACCTCAAATTTTAGCTGACAAAAAATTAAACCTGGTGGTGTTATGAATATAAATAACGTAGGGAGCATGGCTTAGCGGGAGACTAAGAGAGTTAACCGTGTTCCCAGAAATTTATCGCTCGCGTGTGATAAAGCATAAAGCCGCTCTGCCACGGGTCGGGAACGGCGAAGTCCACGAGGAATGGGGTGAGATCTGTAACGACATGAAGTAAAATTTCACAGTTTAGAGCATTTTCGAACGTTAAATAGAGCATACCTCATGTTATATTTTCGCAGGGTATCACGAACCAGTATCACGTCATATTGCTTCCTACGTCTCAGGGGAAATAGGACACCGAAATGGAATACGGAATTACGTAGTTCAAGGTCGGTACTAGATGGTTTTGTGTTAGAACTTACGTGCTTTGGAAATTTGCTGTTTCAAGGCAACGGTACATTTAAGGTGCGTGAATAATACCTCGTTTTGGGTACCGGTATGATATTTGATGATAAAAAGAATCGTTAACGATACGTGGACTATATTGAGTGTTGGAATACTTCTATATGCGAATATGTAGCTGAGAAATTCAGTTACTCCATACATCTTCGTTGACGAAAGTCTTTATTTACTATTCATTTTGATTAGACAAAAATTAGACCTGTAGGCAAGATACGATGTTGAAATGTGTTTGTTAATACTGCAAACATTCGTCTTAACAGAAATACAATATTTCTGCCTTGGCAGTGATCCACATTTTTGCAGACCACAGTATGCATATCTCTGTCTCGATCTCCGTCTCTATCTGTCTGTCTTTTTCTCTGCCAAGTGTTGCACAGCACAGTAGAATACTTTGGGGAACCAGAAATTATCCAAATGTCTTCTCTGGGAATGCCAGAGACAGAGCAGCACAGGTCAATACCCAGGTAGAGTGCTGCCAAGACAGGACCACCGGTGGAGCAGCAGAGACATGGAAGCCATAGCAACACCATGAATGTGCAGAGAACCTGACGTAACAAATTGACATCTCGGCGACGAAGGGGTATCGTTATAATGGTTACTACATAAAGTGTAACAAGCATGCGTAAATCAGATGCAAGAGTACTATACAGTTTGCTGACATGGAAGGAAGAGTGTTTGCAAGGTAAAGCTGTGAAATCTTGAAATGACCAAGAGAGCCGACCAAATGGAAAAACTAGGAAATGGGAGGCCTATGTCGGTCGATCTTCTATTTCTGTAGTCGCCTTAGATCTAATACGGGGGAACAAATGCTGTCTGGAGGGACATGGTCACTGTGAGATGCAGTTCCGACGTCTGGTTCAATACTGATGGGGACCTGTGGCCATCATCACCGGGAGGCCCAGATAACAAGACCACCCTCCGTCATCATGTAAATGAGCCTCTGCTGGCGCTAGCCACTGTAGCAGACTTCGATAGTGCCACTCTTCCTCTCCTGAATGGAGGCCATGGCACTTCTTCTCTTCATGGCTTCACATACTCTTAGCAGACCTGATAGATATCTTTCCTGTGTGCAGTCCATGACGTGGACAGGGGTGTTTTGACCATCATCTCTCAGAAGCTATGTTAAGCCCACTTGGTGCAGACATCACTGAGCACTAATGCAGGCGAGGTGACGGCCACGTGACATTGAGGCTGGTGATCCCAAATACAGCCAATTGCATGCCAAGTATTGAGAGACACACCACACACCCATAGAGGTATGCTGAAACCAGCTCCACCCACACTGGCTGCCTGAATGTTGAAGCGTCAACCGTTTTTATGTGGAGAATAAATATTTCATACTACAATGCTGTTTTAATAACAGCTTCGCACTTCAGACAGGTGTGTACACCGTGAGTCGGCGTACCTACATCTCTTGGGTAGCCAGCCTCGTCCTGTCCTCGACCTGCTAATCCCCAGGATTCTACATCTGTCGTCCAAAGTATTGCTGTAAGGAGCCTTTTGGTAGATGTACCTGGCTCCAGAGGTGCAATTGCAGTCTCATCTAGCAGTCCAAAGAATGCATCTTTGGTTGTTTTTTGTTTTGCATATTACAGTCATGTCTACTGGACAGGACATTCATACATACTTGAAAGCAATGTATGAAAAAGAGCAAGATACAGCCAACCTGTCACAATTGAGGAACAACCCTTGAGAACGATACTTGTGACCTGTTAGATGCCAATTGAGATTTATCGGGGAATGAGTTGCCATGTACAAAGGCAGCGTCAATTGTGTGGTACTTGTAGAAGGGTTAGCCATGAAATGCAACAATGTATTAAATCTGTGTGGACCATGATAAGGACTAGTTTTCTAGTGTCTCTGGCTGTATATTTACTGCAGTAATCCTTCATAATATGTGTAATTGTCAAATAGAGGCGGCGAAAATACCGGGAAAAAAATCCGGCGTTCGTTACACGAAACAGTTTTGTAAGGAACAAGTGGCTGTGGTATAGGAAAGCAATCCCACATTACAGAAATAGGTAGACGCCTTACAAACCATAACCATGTTATGCGAAAAGGTACAGCATTTGGAAAGTAGGGAGAGCACAGCGATGGAAGCTTTGTTACAGTGACTTACGTATGTGCTTAATCCTAGTGGGACAGTACCAGCGACTTCAATCACACAACATATAACATCAGTGGGAAGTAACACTAGTATCTAACAAGCAAAGCACTTTCTAACGATAAAGGAAGTATTTACCTATCAGTAGTTTACTGATCGCATTATTGTTTATAGTGATAACCCCTAGGTAACACCTGCGTTATCATTCCAAAGGCATCGCCATATGGTACCGGAAATTATAAGTTTTGCTGCGGCTACAGGTATCTGAATGCAAGAACTGTAACCAATTAGTAGAAAACCTAACGAAGTCTTTAGGTAACTTACATGAATGTAAGTGAGTTTGTACGATGGATTGGGAACGTAGTTATCACCAGTTGGAAGTAGGTCCAGAAATCAGTTCTTAACTGCGTTTACGATCCCATGGGGTTATTATCAATATTATGGAATGCAGTTTGGTCTCAAAGTACATAGGGTACTTAGAGAGTTAAAATAAAAACACTGCATGCCTTATCCTGATGACATAATTTCCCTTTTCTTAAAACATGTAAGAGTATGTACAACGATAGGAAGAGACATTCAGGAGGCTACATACAGGATGTTTGACAATGAGTGTGGGTAAAAAACATTTTGCAGCGCTGTAGGTGACTTATCTGAGATATATAATTACTCAACAAGGTGTGAAAACTGATCCACATACAATTTCTGCAGGATGTGAGTTTTTGGTATTACAGTCAAGAAAACAGGTTTAGCCATTTCTTGGACTTTCTAATTATTATTGAAAACTGTTAGGGGTTTTGACCTATTGAACCATTAAACCATTTGTTAAAGTAATGAGCAAATTTTCAGATGTATATTGAATGCAATCTGAATTTAATAAGTTAAAACAAGCATTAATGTCAAGTCCAGTGTCGATGTATCCTAATTTTGAAAAATACTTTATTTTATCATCTAATGCAAGCAATTTAGCGATTGGATGTATTCTCAGTCAAAGTTGGACTGTAAGGAACACCTGGTAATATACCCTTCATGACAGTTAATAAAGTAAACAGATAGAGAATAGTATATGTTGGCCATCACCTACAGTATAATATATTCCCATTGTTGTCTCTATGGAAGAAATTCAGGGTAGTTACAGTCTGTGCTGTTTTGAAGAGGTTATTGGGACTAAAAGATCCGTCAAGTTGACTGACTCACTGTCCTCTAAAATTAAGTGAATTCGAGTGTGAGATAGTGCACAATCCATGCAGACAGCATGGCAGTGCCGATGGCTTCAGCAGAAAAGTTGGAGTATTGCAAGCATTGGGTAGAAGCATAGCTTAGTGGTAAAATGCACAGGATGATGATGTTGACGATAAAGTATTTTGGGCACAGATACAGTTTGCAGTATACGAAGGCTTTCTATGCAGAATGACAAAGTGTGGACCATCAGTGGTGATGCCTGCAGCATTTGAAGAGGAAGTACTGAGCCAAGCACATGAATATGTACTGTCTGGTATGTACTGTCAGGCCACGAAGTACAGAGCGTTACTGATCGACCTGTTTCAAAAATAATTTTTGGAGATCAAGCAAACAATATGAGGTACAATATGTTAGAAGCTGTGCATCAAGAACAAAAGATGCACAGCAACACAACGAGCTTAGCTATCAACAGGTTCCATTTCAGAAGTTAGGTCTCAATGTTCTGGAACCAAACTACCGAACACCACAGGGTAACCAATATGTACTATGATAGATCATTTTTCACATTATGTCAGAATGATAGCAGTACCAAAAAGCTACTTACAGTGAATCAGGCCATTGTCAACATTTGTCATCACTCTACAACGCATATACAGGGATACAGAACCCCTGAAGGTCATACCTTTGAAATTTCCGTGTTATTCTTGGTTTGATTTCAGAATCCCTTCTAGTATTCCTTCAGTTACCCTTTGACATCCCTCTTATCAACTCTGAGATAAGTTGTTTTTCTGCGATTTTCGTAATTCGACATATTTGCCGAAACGGCATTAATACATTTGCCGGGGTTTAAAGGCCCCATATTCCACACTGACTTACATATTTGTTTTGGAGCAGTTATTAATTCAACAATAACTGTAGTAGAGGATATGGTGTTTTTACAAGCTGTAGTAGTATTGGTGGTAGTAGTTGTGGTAGTAGTATAAGAGCAAAAATGATGGAAATTATATTTATTAGAGATTTCAGAATACCTTTAAGCTATTTACAATTAGATGTTTTACAGTTGCACAGTATTGTTGCTCTGTGCTGCTTTTATCACCATCAAGGTAAATTTATTAGTTTGTTGTCCTGATGCCAGTATTGTTATCAATATGACTTGTTCAGTTTTGCATCAACTATTGTTCAAGTTATCATTTATTACAGCGTCATCAAGAAAAATAAGAGAGTCAGTATGTGCAACTGCAGCTAATTCTGAAAGTGTTGTCACACAGTGCTTTGAAGGAGATGATTCACACGGAAAAGGAAGTATTTTTGATGATAGAAGCAGTGAATAATCAAACTTTGAATCTGCTAATACAAATGTTCTGGTAAATTTCAGTACTTTTGGTAGTATAAATTCTTCAGAGCCTGAAACATGAAGTGCCACATCAACAGCGCAGAGATGCCAGCACTTACATTAGTTTTAATGAAACCATTTGGAATTTAGATCCTCCTGCAATTTCCTGTACGCCATAAAACAGTATCATAAAGAAGGCACCTGGTCCAGCTTGTTGGTTGGAAACCTTTAAACGTAAGGATGCCTGGAGCTATTTGGAAATACTAGATGAAGTTATCAACTGAACAAATATAGAACGCAGAAGAATGACTGCTCCACATGGTAAAATACAGTATTCATAGATCAGGGCACTAATTATGCATCATCTAATGAAACATGTTCATAAGCTTAGAATTAACTCTTTCCACCCTTAATCGAATGGAAGAACAGAATGCGTTCACTGCATAGCTTCAAAAATGTTGAGTTGTTATGCATAAATGCACATCATAATGTTCAGGACGTCTATCTCTCATCCATTTTGCACACACAGAACTCCAAAATGTACAGTAATATTAGGTTCTCACCCTACAAGGTATTACATGGGACCGAGCGAGGTGGCGCATTGGTTAGCACACTGGACTCGCATTCGGGACGACGACAGTTCAATCCCGTCTCCAGCCATCTGATTTAGGTTTTCCGTGATTTCCCTAAATCGTTTCTGGCAAATGCTGGGATGGTTCCTTTGAAAGGGCACGGCCGATTTCCTTCCCCATCCTTCCCTAACCCAAGCTTGCGCTCCGTCTCTAATGACCTCGTTGTCGACGGGACGTTAAACAACACTAACCTAACCTAACCTATTACATGGTAAGAGGACACTGTCATTTTTTGACAAAGTGAAGCCTAAACTGAAAAAAATGAAGATCCAGAACTAAATTTGCGAAGATGTTGCACAGTGTTTGACAGTAAGTGAAAAGCAAATACAAATGCACTCAATCGTCAAAAACAGACGAAACTGAGTGTAAGTTAGCAACAATATAAAAATGGACAATGGATTTTATTCACGAATTCCTACAAACCGAAGAACAAGACAAAAATATTACTAAACCAGTGTCAAAGACGACATCAGGTCGTAGAGACATCATCTTCCATCACCGTCAATTTCCAACTGCCAAAGGAAACCTCTGTCGTGCTTGTAGGACGTGTCAAGCCATTTACAGGAGTTCCGGCATGAGAAGTCACTGTCATTCAGCCAACGGCCTTGTCTAAAAGGACAGAGGAGCAGATGGAGGTTCAGAGCACTTGGTTGCACTTCAGGCAGGAAACTAGCCTAAAAGTGGAAGAATCAGCAATGATCAAAGACATAAGGCAACGGAAACCACTGTATTAAACTTACTTAACTTCTATCCACAGGACATGTGGCCGGTAATTGAAATAATGTAATGATGATCTCCCCATTGGCAAAACATTCTGGAACAGTCTCCCATTCAGATCTCTTGGTGGGGACTACCAAGGGGGTCGTGACCATGAGAAAAAGAATGAGTATCATACGAAAGGCTAGCGTTCTACGATCAGGGGTGTGGAATGTCATAAGTTTGGATGTGGTAGGGAAACTTGAACATCTGAAAATGGAAATGCTAAGGTTCAATATAGATGTAGTGGGACTCAGTGAACTGAAATCGGTAGAAGATAAGAATTTATGGTCAGAGGTGTATAGAATAACATCAACAGCATTAGAAAATGGTACGATGGGAGGAGGAATCGTTATGAATAGGAATGATGGGCAGAGAATGACTGACTGTGAACACACTTCAGTGATAGGTTTCTTCTCATCAGAATCGACAGCAAACAAATGTAGACAACGGTGGTTTAGATACACATGCCGGAGTCACAAGCAGAAGATGCAGAGAAAGAGGAAGTATATCAGGTAATTCAGTATATAAAAAGAGCCGAAAATGCAATGGCTGTGAGGAACTGGAATGCCGTTTTAGGGGAAGGACCAGAAAAAAGGTTATGGGAGATTATTGGCTTGGTGCTAGGAATAAAAGACGAGGAAGGCTAACTGAGTTCTGCAATAGATTTCATCTAATAATAGCGAATGATCTGTTCAATAATCACAAGAGGAGGAGGTATACTTGGAAAATGCTGGGAGATATGGGAAGATTTCAATTAGATAGTCAAGCAGAGATTCCTTGATTGTAAAGTGTACCTAGGAGCAGATATAGACTCAGATCACAGTTTTGTACTGACGGAGAGTAGGCTGAAGTTTAACAGACTAGTCAGGAAGAATAAATGCACCAACAAGTGGTATACAGGAGTACTAAGGAATAAAGAGATAAGCTTAAGTTCTCCAAGGCTATAGATACAGCAATAAGGAGTAGCTCAGTATAAAGTTCAGTTGAAGAGGAATGGACATATCTAGAAAGAGTTATCACAGAATTTGGAAAGAAAATCATGGATACAAAGAACGTAAGTGCGAAGATACAATGGGTAATGGGAGAAATACTTTAGTTGATTGATGGAAGAAGGAGGTGGAAAGACGTTTGGAAGCTTCAGGGATACAGAAATACGAGCCACATGCAAATAAAATAAATAGGAAGTGCAGGGAAGCTGGGGTGAAATGGCTGCATGAAAAATTTGGTGAAATCTAAAAAGAAATTATTATCAGGACTGACTCAGTATACAGAAAAGTCAAACAATCTTCAGTGAAATTAAAAGCAAATCAAGTAAAATTAAGAGTTCAATGGGAATTCCACTGTTAAATGTGGAAGAGAGAGCTGGTAGATTGAAAGAGTACATTGAACGCCTCTATGAGAGGGAAGACTTGTCTGATGACATTGAGAGGTGGCATGAGCCCCCTCTCATATTTCTATCTTACGATTCTCCTCTCTAATTGCATGCGGTGGAAAGTTGCTATTCCTTCACACGCGGACTTCCCACACAGCGTCTCTCGTCACCCGGGTGGTCCGGTGACAGGCGGGCTCTGCTGATTTTGAAAGGGTGTGAGGGACATTGTCAAAAGACACGCCTGGAGGGGCCTGAAGTAGCGGCTGGGCTAGAGGTTCCGTTACTTCGCAGAAACTTAGCGAAAACACTTTCTCGCGGGCTACCAGCGAGGCGTGGGAATGACTTGTGTACCCAGGCAGTTGTGGCGGGAAAATTCCCGCACTTTCTGCAAAATAGTAACTGTGATTGGCTTGCTCAGGGCATAGCTCCGTGATGTAGAAAAATCAGCGCAGAAATTGGCGCTAAGGATCTCCATTGGTGGAATGGTAGTGCTCTGGCAATGGAGTGGAATTTTCCGCCGGTTTTCGAGTTGCTGATTGGAACGTTTAACCACAGCCACTGTCGTGGGGGCGGGAATGTTCGGTGTTCGGCATGTACGGGTACTCTAGAGGAGTCGGCTCTCGCCTTTCGGTCGAGGACGTCGAAGCAACCAGCCATCGCCTCCGGTACGCCAGATCGTGTTCTGGCAGTTAAGAAGACAGTTTGGTAATGTATGTCTGCAGCACTGGCAGATAGAGATTTTCCTAGGTAATAATCAGAGCTCAGCAGAGCGCGCCTGTTCGTCTTTTTCTAACTTTGTTCTGTCTTGAGTAGCAGCAATTAATGTTGGGTTAGCTGTGTGTCTCTCTTAAGATTTGAGTGGCAAGGAATTGGCTCCACATACCACTTCGTCATAAACCTCACAATCTAGTTTAGGGACAACTTCACCTTCACAGCGTTTGTTTCAGTATCCAATTTGAGCAAATTTGATGTATTATAAATGTTTCATGTGTTTTTGTTTATTATTTTGTGTTTAGTCTTAATAAATCATATTGTTATTTTGGACAGAACTTTCATTCTGTTAATCGGTAGAGCAACCCATCATTTCTCACTACATTAATGAAACCTTCCTTTATTTAACTTATTTATCAAATTAAATTATTGCAGGTGCCAAACTCTTTTCTACTCCACTTGCAGGGTTGATTACAGTCAGTTCGCGTATATTTTTTAATCCTTGTGCAACAGCAAAAGTCGGAGTTAGAATAGGGGAGGCTTAGAGCATCATTTACGTATGTAGATTCTAGAATTTAGTGTTAAATACACTGCTAGCCCCGGCACCTCGCATAAAATGGCGACCCTTAGCCTCGGATCTTTCCTGTGAATCACTGATTAACAAACAGTATTCTTAGTAGGAACATTCAAATTATTTTTTCTCTATTATTTTTATGATTAATACCCAAGTTCTTTTTCTTGTAGTTCCACGATTAGTTTTCATTAGCGGCGCATGATTACAGTTTTTGTTTTCAGTGTATATATTTTTTGTTTGTTCATTGTGTTTTTTGTGTTTCTTTGATGTGGTGCCTGTACCTCATCACACTTTGTCGGGTTTGTGTGCAGTTTCTGTACCACAACAAATCGTGCTTGTAGTTACAGCGTTGGAACGGCGTTGTTGAAATTTTATGTCTACGTGAAAAATATTGGGAGTAGATGATTTTTATTGTGAAGTTTAGATAAAATTGTTTTTTCATGAATGATCACGAGAAGTAAGCCACGACTATTATCGAGCGAAACTAAAACAAAAGAGGATAGCATAATGGATAAGAGGCAGGTTACTGACGAGGATAGGTTCGGAGATGAGATGGGCACATTTTTAGCAGCACAGGACGACAGGGTCATTGATGAGGAAGGTGATTTGGACGCGATCTTAGAGCAGCGTCGCGACCGTGATTATGATAGTGAAGTGGAGGATGGAACAGAGACAGGCACACAGGTCGAGACGTAGCAGAAGTTTATAGTCAAACGAACGAGTGCAGACAGAGGCCAGCTCGGTCACGTCAGAGCTCTAGCGCCCAGGTGTCCAGAGTTACATCTCCCACGTGTGAAGAGGATCAAAAAGATGACGTAAACCCAATACTGAGCTTCCTACGATCAATGAAAGAAGAAGCTGACGAACAGCGTAAGAGGGAGAAGGAAGAAGAGGAGAAACAACGTTAGAAGGAGAAGGAAGAAGCTGACGAACAACGTAAGAAGGAGAAGGAAGAAGCTGACAAACAGCGTAAGAAGGAGAAGGAAGAAGCTGACGAACAGCGTAAGAAGGACAAGCAGGCAATAATTTCGCATATAGGAGAAATTCGTGGGGAATTACTAACAATAATGAAAGAATGTGGAGAAGCAAAACAAATGTCAATGGTAGCACAAAAAGTAGCAGGCCTAGCCAAAACGGCAGCAACAGGGGCAATGAAAATCGCAAAAGTAACTTCTCAACTCGCAGGTCGCTTGCGACGTGCGACACAAGCCCACTCAAAATCCCTAGCGTTCTTAAAAACCCAAGGTAATATTGCGGTTACGAACATCACGAAACGAATGAAAGAAGTAGAGAGTCGGATAGCAAAATTAGAGCGAAACGGGCACACGAGCACTGCGCGTTCGGATACCAATGATGGAGTACACAGAATTGTGTCTCCAAGGAAAAGCCCGCCGTGCCTAGCCCAGTGACAGAGTGCGGAACTAACAATGCACATGCAGAATCACCTAGTAATAGCTCCAACAATTGTAGCCCACTTAGGAGAGTGAATTCTGAGTGCCACTGCCACTGTGATACAGAGGTAGCACATCACAGTTATCAGCAAGATAGATCAGGACACTCAGCAGACGTGCAAGTATCGGAAACGATTGACAACACCAGTGCGAGGATCGGACAGGATTTTGATCACAATCACTTCCCGTCGATACTAAAATTCCAAAAGTTCAGAGATAATGGAGGGTCGATGCATCCCAAGAGCTGGGTGATGCAGATTACAAATTCATTACCATCATCATGGCCAACCCTGGCAAAATTAGAATTCATGTGTGGACACATCGAAGGCCAAGCCGCGGAAAAGATGCGGGGTGTGGCAGCGACGTGTCAGACTTATCAGGAATTTGTTGATGCGTTCCTGGGGATCTACTGGTCAAAGGAAACGCAAGACAGGATTAAAGAGGAAATAATATTTTGTCCTGAACTGGAAGTGTCCGGGCAAAGGAGCGCAACCAAATTTTTTGATGATTTACTCAAGAAGAATCAATTTTTAGATAGTCCATATAGCAAGGGAGAAATCATCAAATTTTGTTTTTCCAAATTGCCTGTTAGGTATCAACAGACACTTGTCGGCAAGTGTGGATCTGACATAGAAGCATTCAAGAGTCTATTGCGCGAACTCGAAGTAGTCTTCGATAAACAAGACGCAAAGGACAGGAAGAAGGTGCAAAATAACAAATACCACGGGCCAGCAAGGGCAGACGACAACAGATCGCATAATCGCGCTCGTCAGTTAGGAAACCAGGGTTACGGAAATCAAGGTTACGCAATTCAAGATTATGGAAACCAGAGACACGGAAACCAGAACGTCAGGGAACAGGGTCAATCTAGACAAGGAATCTGGGACAGGAGGAATAACGAACGGCAAAGCGACCGTAACTGGAGAGAGCGAAATCAAGGACCACAGGAGAACCAGCAGATTGAAATTAGACCTGCAAATCCTAATGCACGTCAGAGGAGGGGGAGTCTGACAAGGGATTGGCGCTAGTCCGTAGGACTCCACCACATCTCTCACACAAAGAAGTTCGTGGAATAATAGTAGTTTAAGTGGTGTACATAGTAGAATAGGCAAATATATGAACCTTTCTTCGGGGAACAATAATCGTTACATTAATAGATTAAGATTGTTAAAGCATTAACACGCTGGGTTTTCTCGCATAAGAATTTACTGCTGTTAACTTTTTTTGTCTATGTTCGGGATCTCCTCTGTCGTTGCGATGAGAGGCATTACCTTTCCATGAGCAATGTTTTTGTCCTTTCCTATCTGGTGTCCATGTTAATGGATAAAGATGAGTGACGAAATGTCGCACAAACGGGCGCATACAAGAACGTGCTCTTAGAAGCGTTCTGAGAAGTCGTGATACGCTCCATAGCGGCCACAACCAGTTCGTGAGACGTTCATACCAATGCTTGCAGGCATGCGTCAGTGCACTGCGAGATTGTGGTGTATTGCGTGATTTCGAGGATGAATATGGGCAGTATAGTTTTTTGCAGAGCTGCGCCAGCATCGTTGTCTTGCAAGTCGGGGTGAACCTGTGAGCATTTGACTCCAATGGTGCCCTAGACGAGAGAAATGCGGGCATAAAACCTACCATGCCAATGTGCTCGTTGGGGATTTAGCGTGCTGCTCGTGACTGTCACAGATGAATAACCAGGGACTTATACTTGAATATTTGTGACATACTGTGTAGCTGGCGTGTGTTGGGCGACTGAATCCTCAACAGGAACCAGTCCTGGCTTGGTCATATTACATTGCCTCTGGAAAGGTGTGCTTTGATCGCGAAAACCGCATCACATAGAGAAGGAAGTTGCAACTATAAATTTGTTGTCGTGTATAGCCATGGCTAACCCAGTCTCTGGAGTTTCAGTGAGGCGTAATGAAAACTCGGAGGTCATGTCGTACAGCGCGCACATCACTGTCGTCAATAGTGGCGAGCAGCAAGACATCTCAACGTAACAGGAATTATGTAAGAGTATTGTATAAGGAAACAAAAAAAAAAAAAAAGGTACGATATACTAGGATAAGTTAAACTGCAGGATTTAACAATAACTAGATTAATATTGTAGGGGTTTTCTACCACAAGTGTTTGGCGCGCGCCTGTTGGGATGTTATTTTTCAGGTCATCAAATCACAGACCCAAGATGGAGGGACGACCGGCGAGCAAACGTAGAGTAGTTGCTTGTTCTTTATAAGCTCAGTAAAACTTCGACCTGCATAATAACATAATTTATTCAAAAGACATAGAATGTAGATCGTTGGCAAATGGTAGTTAATTCTTGAGCATGTCTACTGTCGATCTATATAATTAATAGTAATATTATTGCGGGCCCACACATTGAATTGTTCATCCAGTATAGCGTCACACACCATGTACAGTAGTGAGATCGGTCTCTACACAAATATCAAGATAGATTATTTCCATGTCTAGCTTACATACATCAAGATTTGGTTATAGTGATAGCCGTAAATTGATAACTATAAAATTAAAATAAGAGTGTCTGAAATGACAGACCATCAATGTATCGTTATGTAAATTTATTATAACATAGAAGGTCATGGGAAAAAGTTAGGCATAAGATTTTTGTCAGAACTGTGCAGATGACGGGAATCGTGGCAATGCAGAGGCCAGGCGAAGCAAAAACAAGAGGTCATCGGCTACCTGCAAGAAGAGAGCGTCAGCGCGCCACCTGACGTGAAGGGCGCGAGAGCATCCGGTCCTACAAGCTGACAGTCACCGGGCCGTATACCTGAGGGATTAGGCAGGATCCTCGCCGGGCCACAAGCGAAAGTGAGGCTGGCCGTTGACACTGACACGTGACCCACATGCGACAGCCTGCTAGCTCTCCGGACGCGGCAGCCGCTTGGAGGGATTCCCTGCGGCAGACCACGTTGTCATGAGTACACAAAGAAGATCACATATCGTGTCAGAACCTGCACCTCATGTGCTTCAGGATAGAAGGGACGCTATATACTCACCTGTTTGGGTTTTTGCAACTCACTAGCATTGGCCGATCTGCATACACAAAGCAGTATCGTGCCACATACTCTAACAAATGAATGATCTCATTTCTAACTTCTCCCCTCTATTTGAGAGCAGTTGTAGCAAACGTCGCTCCTAGTTCGATCCTGTATGGATGACCACACACACTTGTGGAGTCACTCCACGTGCCATCATCCCTCGTCGAACTGCAATATTGGGAAACGTAAAGTACTGTCCAGCGAGAGAAGAGACCTAGACTAGTGATGTATCCCAACAAGTAGACCTCAGAGACAATTAATCGACGTGAGGAGAGCCTATCACTGTGTCTTCCTACCGTACTGCCGTGATCATATGCGTGGGTCTTGGTGCAATCTCAACAGAGTACTGCAGATGCTCCAGCACACCCTACTGCCATTGCAACAACGTAGCAACAACACCCGACGTTTAGCCCTATGTGATGTCAGTACTGTGTAATTTGTGAAGTGCTTCGAATATTTCTAACAATGTGATTTAGTGCCTCATTCTCAGCACAGTCGTGAACTTTGTGCAATGTGCATGCACAACTTGATGCCCCATGAACCTTGTTTTTTTCTTAAATTTCTTTCTCTAGTGTTATTTTTGTAATGTATGTTATACCTTGTATGTGTTTGTGTTTTACAATGTAATTCTAACTACAAATTACTGTACTGTTCTCCACACCATGTTTTTTTTGTGTTTTGTATTTATTGTTGTGTGTATGCAAACAGTGTGCCTGAAGTCCCCATAAACTGAAGCAGCTACCACCAATGTCATTGTGAATGGACCATCAGTTCAGGGAACATTTTGAAAAGGTTATTCTTGCTGCAGGGAGACAGAATGAATCGGAGGTTGTAACCAGATTCTGAAAGCTCACAAAGAGATTGTTAACTTAAATAGTATCATGTGTGAGTGAGTTCAGGTTAGTTTCATGATTTACATTGTTGTAAAATCTTGGGCATTTACTTGCGGAGCACTCCAACTCTGATTGTAAAGAATAAACTGCTCCATATTTGGCTCACATGCCCGGGCCATATTTAGAGCGTGAAAGTCTGTGTGAATCGGTGTTTGGAAGGGGCTCCCTGGGTATGGATGTGTGATGTGAGTGTTAGAGTTCCATATTAAGAAGGTGAAGTTGGCTACATCATAAATAATCCTCCCTCTATGAGCTGCATTTTTCTGTTGCTGTGGTTGTTTTTATAGAGTGCGGCATGTGGAGTCAGTTTGTAAGATTGTTCTTGGGCGATTGACTCACTAACTTGCTCCTAAGTGAGCCAACCGCTCATCAATTACAATCTAAAATGGCGTAGGGGCAATGAGAGGTGGCATGAGCCCCCTTTCATATTTCTATCTTACGATTCTCTTCTCTAATTGCATGCGGTGGAAAGTTGCTATTCCTTCACACACGGACTTCCCACGCAGCGTCTCTCGTCACCCGGGTGGTCCGGTGACAGGCGGGCTCTGCTGATTTTGAAAGGGTGTGAGGGAGTCGAGTGAATGCTTTCCAGACGCCGACATTGTCAAAAGACACGCCCGGAGGGGCCTGAAGTAGCGGCTGGGCTAGAGGTTCCGTTACTTCGCAGAAACTTAGCGAAAACACTTTCTCACGGGCTACCAGCGAGGCGTGGGAATGACTTGTGTACCCAGGCAGTTGTGGCGGGAAAATTCCCGCACTTTCTGCAAAATAGTAACTGTGATTGGCTTGCTCAGGGCATAGCTCCGTGACGTAGCAAAATCAGCGCAGAAATTGGCGCTAAGGATCTCCATTGGAGGAATGGTAGTGCTCTGGCAATGGAGTGGAATTTTCCGCCGGTTTTCGAGTTGCTGATTGGAACGTTTAACCACAGCCACTGTCGTGGGGGCGGGAATGTTCGGTGTTCGGCATGTACGGGTACTCTAGAGGAGTCGGCTCTCGCCTTTCAGTCGAGGACGTCGAAGCAACCAGCCATCGCCTCCGGTACGCCAGATCGTGTTCTGGCAGTTAAGAAGACAGTTTGGTAATGTATGTCCGCAGCACTGGCAGATAGAGATTTTCCTAGGTAATAATCAGAGCTCAGCAGAGCGCGCCTGTTCGTCTTTTTCTAACTTTGTTCTGTCTTGAGTAGCAGCAATTAATGTTGGGTTAGCTGTGTGTCTCTCTTAAGATTTGAGTGGCAAGGAATTGGCTCCACATACCACTTCGTCATAAACCTCACAATCTAGTTTAGGGACAACTTCACCTTCACAGCGTTTGTTTCAGTATCCAATTTGAGCAAATTTGATGTATTATAAATGTTTCATGTGTTTTTGTTTATTATTTTGTGTTTAGTCTTAATAAATCATATTGTTATTTTGGACAGAACTTTCATTCTGTTAATCGGTAGAGCAACCCATCATTTCTCACTACATTAATGAAACCTTCCTTTATTTAACTTATTTATCAAATTAAATTATTGCAGGTGCCAAACTCTTTTCTACTCCACTTGCAGGGTTGATTACAGTCAGTTCGCGTATATTTTTTAATCCTTGTGCAACAGTAAAAGTCGGAGTTAGAATAGGGGGGGGGGGGGGGGGCTTAGAGCATCATTTACATATGTAGATTCTAGAATTTAGTGTTAAATACACTGCTAGCCCCGGCACCTCGCAACATGACAGAACAAGAAACAGGAGTCGATGTAGAAGACGGGGGTTGTAGTGTTGGAATCACAATTTAAAAGAGCTTTGGAAGACTTAAGCTCAAATAAGACAGAACTGATGGATAACATTAGTAGGGGGTAATATTCGTTTCAGGTCAGTTAGCACTATTATCACATTTATTCAGATAACAGCTCTCTCTGAGTGGTCCCCCACCTCCTCACTTTTGGGGGGGCGGGGGGGGGGATTGGAAGTAGTAATGATGCAATGATGACATCAGCATGCCACTCTCTTCCCCCTCACCCATGCAAAACCTGTTAGTGTCGGCTTAACACCTGACATAGACCTAAGAGTCGTGGTATGAAAACAGAATGTATGTCTGTATACAAAGCTGTAGTCTTACACTGATTGGATGTGTTTCACCAATGAAAAATGTATCAAAATACTTACAAAACTACAACACAGGAATTTTCTGTTGCGATTGATAGACTGTAGTGTATGGTCTTCTTCCATTACAGGCGACGAAACCTTAAATAGGTTTGTGGAAGCGACTTCGATCAGTGGCCACTTGCTCCCAGTTCACCAATATGTGTATATTTAATGAGATCGCCACATGTGTTCAATTTCAGCATGCACGTGGTATTTGTTTCTGTCTATCAAAGAATGAGAGATGTGGTAAAAATCTTATCAAGAAAGCCATATCAAGTTCTGTACCAGGTGACATTAGCAAAGTTTTTATAATTTGTAGTTTTACTCCAGCGGATGTTACAAAATAATAAGGAGAGAGAGAGGTACAAATAGTAGATTTTTGTTGAATGTAAAAATGACTGGTTTTTCTCTGACACGCGAAAAGATATTGTGAAAGATACTGTCCTGTAATAATATTCCGTGCTTCTGAAATTCTGTAATACCCAGGTGCATGATAATTTATTTACAAGTTTCCCCGCACACTAATTTGAATGTGAGGAACACCCTCGATTATGCTGATTTGTTCATCAAACTGAAATAAATCTGTTGAATCTGTTTTTGCGGAACCATGACTGTTTTATTCCCATGGTAACTCACATTAAATGTAACTGTTCCACTGAATATATTCATAACACAACAGCTTATATCATAGATGTTTCGGTTGAGTGAATGCTTTTGGAGTTGAAAGTTCTCACTCTTACTCAAGTGGATGTTCCGAAATAACAAGGTCTTTCTGCAGTGATCAGTAGTGTTCACATCAAAATAGTGGTAGTTTTCGATTGATTTAACTGTTGTCGATCTTATACATGGTAGACATGTACAAGAGATGTGTGATTGGTTAATACATACATCAAATGTATTGTTACAGAACTCAAATGTCGGCAGTTTGCTCGTCCGTCATCGACGACAATACTGTACATCAAGTTCGTAGTTTTACTTATTTGAGAAGGGAGGGGATGTGAATTGTAGCTTTCTGTCAGGTGTACAATTGACAATGCTTTTTTTCTGACATGCGATTAGATAGCGTTAAAGCTACTGTTCTGTGATTCATATATCCACATGCATGACAGTAATTTTGAGTGGTCGGTGTCAAGGAGAGTGCATGGGCCTTGGGGGCTGTTAAAATGGCCAGCGACAGCGGGTGTGGTCGTCCCAATGTATTGAATAGCAATCAATCATAACTAAATCAAAGGCTGCAGGTCATGGTGCCTGCCACTCTGTTGAGTGCAGCCCCTGGAGCTGCCTCTTCCCACTGCAAGATGTAGCTGAGGGCTGTAATATGCTGTGGGCCATTCTCCATCTGGAGATTTGTCTTGGCCACATCCATGACAAATAGTCAACTATTTTGCTATTGTTTCAAGGGTTGGCATTTCTAGAAATACTTTTAATTTCTGCAGAGGAAACAATGCATCATCGTCAAAACAACACCGACCAAAGCAGATCACCTGCAGTGGATGGACCTCTTTGGTTCCATCGGTGACAGTTTAGAACATGCCTGCAAAATCAGTGTACCTGCCTACAGGAGGAGGAGAGGGAGTTAGGAGTAGAGGTAACAATGGCTCTAAACTTCTTAGTCTGTATCCATACATCGAGGTGAAGACACTTATACTGCTCTCGCAAAAGGTTTTTTTTCAGTTGTGTGATGGAATTATAGTGTATCGTTTTCATGTAGTATTAAGACCATGATGCACTTGTAATATAACGTAGTCATTGCTATTGTAATTTTTTTAATAGTTTCTCGCTTATAAAAGGATAACTTCTCTCTCCTCCTAAGACACACTTGTACCACAATCAAGAAAAACACATCTCTCAATCACAGAATGTTTGTTCAATATTGGTTATCTTGTTGTTGTTTGGTCTTACCAATATTACATTTTTGGTGAAGTCTTCTTCTGAAGATAGTTTGTAGAACTTGCTAGATGAATGTATGTTTGATGATTGTTGGATGGTTTTAAGTGTTTATTTTGTAGCATATTCAACGTAAGATTCAATGTTCTCAGTTCAATATTCATTGTAGCAAGCCTAATTTCATATTACGAGAATGAGTTTACACGTTTCTAGTTGGAGATTCCATTGATTTTAGTACTACATCCGCTATTTGCACTATCGCCATCATGGTATTCGTTTCAAACGCATAGGACTACACCCATTACATGAGGTGAGGTAAAGCCTATTGGTACAATATTCACTGTAGCAAGCATAAGAATCATACCTGGAGAGTGAATTTACAGTTATTTAGCTGGAGATTTCATTGATTTTTGTATTATATCCACTATTTTCACTGTCACAACATTCAGTTTAAAAGTGTAAGACTACACCCTTCACACATTGTGAGGTGAGGTCTGTTGGTACAATATTTGTTGTAAAAAGCATAAGGCTCACACGTGAAAAATACGTGATGCTAATACTTCATCCAACAAATGAGGGTCCGTGTTTATTCAGTCACTTTTTTTTTTAATTAACTGATCCGACATTACAGAATTTGAGCGGTTTAAAAATGGATATACATTAGGCAGACACCCAGTGTGTTACTTCAAAAGCAGCAAGTGACCTGTGTAAAATTTCTCACCCATACATTCCTATATCATCTGCACAGCAGGAATCTTATCCTTCCACAGTATGTGAGCACACGTGCATACACACACACACACACACACACACACACACACACACACACAGCTGGGGTTATTCAGTGCAGCGGAGCATCTGAAACGTCTACCAAGCAGCCTTCGGACAGTTTACCTGGATAAGTAGATCAAACATGAGTGAGGATAGGCTACAAACACATGTAGCATATGAGGCTAGCGACTGCAGACACTGCTCTCCACCTGCCAGAGGCTAAGTTGGGAAATCAGCGCACAATGAGACGACTATTATAAAGATCTGTGTTTATCTTTTTTATGTGGGACATATGAGACTTATTTTACTTAGCCAAGGACCATTTTCAGACAGTGTTGGCATATCCAGAATGTTTGAAGCACGCTTCTATTGTCAGTTCTGTTCTTCACCCATGGTGGATAGTCAGGTAGTTCGCTAGTGTTCGAGAAGGCAACCTTTTTGAGAAATACTTTCAACAGCTTACCGGAAGCATCCAATTCTTGATACTTTTCTCCATCTGTAACCGATTTCTGCAGACTGGAAGCAGTAGATGATAGCCGGTAGATCGATCTCTTTATGTATCCTCAGAAACTGGTTAGAATAGACCCAGTATCCCTACCTATGGGGGGGGGGGGGGACACCACCTTGACAAAGTACTGTCCGTGCAAGTGGAGAGGCTTGCTTATCCGCTTGAAGCTGAGGGCTATGCCGAAGGTAGAGGACCTACTGCCAGAAAGGCTTCAGCCGATGGATCAGACTAAGAGTGTCCCATAACGTCTGATCTTCCCTATCCACTCATAGTCCTACCCAAATCCCTGACCCAACCCAAGGTGTGATGCGATACATGCCAAGGAGTGCGTGGGACATGGGAAGACGTGAGGCAAAGGGAGCCTCAGGGACACCAGGTGACCTCCCTGAGTATGTAGCCTTACACCACATGGGGTATTCATGGTGTGGACCTTGTACATCTCCGAATCTCGTGGGACCAATATGGACTCGATTAAATAAAACGCAGAAAAACAAACTGAGGGGCAAACTAAGACCTCAGATATTCGAACATCGGTGTCAGTACAGATGGAAGGCATTCCCACTACTGAATCAGGGTCTAGATCTGAGCCAGAAGTGGGAGCTGTAACCGAGAATCTAGACCAGATTAAGATCAAGGGCTTGCCTGAGGCCAAGAGGAGGAAACTACTTAGGGAACAGAGGAAAAAGGAAGGGAAAGAGTGGCTTCCTAAAGACAAGTGGAGGGAATTAAAGGGACTTCAACCTAAGACCCCAAGAAGAAACTGTCTCAGGTTGAAGGGAGTAAGCAGATTGTCACTGTGTCAAAGACAAGTAACAAGAAGATAAGGGCGGAATCAAAGACTCTCTCCTGGATAAGCGAGTCCACAAAAAACCGAGGCAAGAAGTCTCGGTTTTTAGGATGGCAGTTATCCAGGAAGGCTATCCACTGGTGGACATCACCTCACAGCTGGAGGAATTGGAAGAGATTTTGGGGGGGGGGGAGGGGGGATGCTGGCCCAGGACCCAGCTTCACGAGGGTCTATCTAGACCATGGTGCCCTCATTTTTGTCTGTGAGGGGGTGCACAATATGGAATGGCTTAAGGACAAGGTGCCCATTATATACTCTTCAGAAGATGCGAAGCTACTGGTAAAGACGGCAGTGGAGCTTCTTAAGACCGCACAGATATTAATATGGGTACTAAAGATCTTTAAGGAAGTCTCTCCTAAGACACTGTTCGGGAAAATAGGGCCCCAGAACCCAAAAGTCTCAACAGAAGATTGGAAAGTGATCAAACAGAAGGTTTCACATGGAAGGACGAACCCTGGTACTGGAGGTCGGAGATAAGTTCCTGATGGCGATGTGGGACCAGGACATGAAATTGTTTTTATGTGAGTACCTTCTTGAATTGCTTTTAGCTAACAACTTACAGGTCCTGAATAGGGGCAATGAACCCACATTCAGGAATAGCAGAAGGGAAGAAATAATTGACATAACCTTTAGTTCCATGATGATGGGCAGGTATGTCAAACAATGACATGTGGTGCTGGAGCCATCCTCATCAGACCACATGTACATTAAATTCAAGGTTGAAATGGGAATCAGACAGACCATGACCTATAGGAATCCCAGGAAAACAGACTGGGAGACATACAGGATGGACCTTTATTTAGGCTTATCGGAAATTAAAACCTCTATAAGGAATCCAGTAGAATTGGAGGAAGTAGCAGAGGCTGTTACCTCCGCCATAGTGACCTCATATCAGGACAACTGCACAATCACCATGAAGTGCACAAATAGGAGTGTGCCTTGGTGGAATAACAACTTAGAAATGCAAAGAAAACAGGTACAGAGACTAGAATGAGATTTTCACTCTGCAGCGGAGTGTGCGCTGATATGAAACTTCCTGGCAGATTAAAACTGTGTGCCTGACCGAGACTCGAACTCGGGACCTTTGCCTTCGCGGGCAAGTGCTCTACCAGCTGAGCTACCGAAGCGCGACTCACGCCCAGTACTCACAGCTTTACTTCTGCCAGTACCTCGTCTCCTACCTTCCAAACTTTACAGAAGCTCTCCTGCGAACCTTGCAGAACTAGCACTTCTGAAAGAAAGGATGTTGCGGAGACACGGCTTAGCCACAGCCTTGGGGATGTTTCCAGAATGAGATTTAATCTGCCAGGAAGTTTCATATGAGCGCACACTCCGCTGCAGAGTGAAAATCTCATTCTGGAAACATCCCCAAGGCTGTGGCTAAGCCATGTCTCCGCAATATCCTTTCTTTCAGGAGTGCTAGTTCTGTAAGGTTCGCAGGAGAGCTTCTGTAAAGTTTGGAAGGTAGGAGACGAGGTACTGGCAGAAGTAAGGCTGTGAGTACCAGGCGTGAGTCGTGCTTCGGTAGCTCAGTTGGTAGAGCACTTGCCCGCGAAAGGCGAAGGTCCCGAGTTCGAGTCTCGGTCGGGCAAACAGTTTTAATCTGCCAGGAAGTTTCAGGTACAGAGACTGTTTAATATTGCGAGACGCAAAGGACAATGGGCTAAATATCGTGAGGCCCTTGTCAACTACGATCTTGCAATCATACAAGCAAAGGAGGCATCATGGAAGGCATTCTGTGAGGAAGTGGAGAGCACGGTTGCACGAACCAGACTGCACAAGATTCTCACTAGAGTACCAACCAATCCAGGAGGTACGTTGAGGAAGGAGGATGGGGAATACACAAAGACAGCACATGAGACGCTGGAACTGCTCCTCAAAATTCATTTTCCCAGAGAGACAATGGTTCTCAGGCACACGAAGAGAGGACTGGGAATTGGCCAAGGACTGTGTGAACTTTAATAAAATCCAATGGGCGGTGGGAACATTCCATCCGTTAAAGTCACCTGGCGCAGATAGAATTTTTCCAGCTCTCCTGCAACAGGCAGGAGAGAAGCTCATAAGAGTCCTATGCAGGCTATTCATGGTCCCGGCGAGATCTTTTGAGGTCTTTTTTTTTGGGTGGTTGCATTATTACCTTAATTTTTCTTAACTGTCAGTGCGTGTGTTACATTTGGATCCGTTTTTTATGTGTGGTGGCTTTTTCACAACAATTCTATGGGTAAATAGAGCAGTGAAGCATTTTCCGTCAGCTGTGGCAGCATGTATTGGCCTTCCAACATTTTAATGATAGTGTGCTGCCCTGTCTCTTCATATTATGTATGTGTGTACAAGTATACCATGTATCTATGTACAAGTTCTTCAGGAGCTACACACTTGTAGATCAGTAGGAGCAATTCTTCAGGCGGGATAGCATGGTCAGAAAACAACAAAAGTAAATAAATACAGAACATTACACCCTTCCTCTCCATCAGCTCAGCACATTTTAATTCACCACTTCCCACATGAAAGAGGGGAGGAGAAGTGGGGGAAAGTGCAGGAGAGGAGGGGATGTAGGCGATGGAGAGGAAGTGCGAGAGAATAGAGGAGCAGGGTGGTGACATCATCAGTGCGACGTTGCCACGTCCCCCCCCCCTTCCATAGAGAGGAGATTGAGGGAACAGCCAGCAACAGCTGCTATCTTGAATAAAATTGGCATCAATGCAGACTGTCCTGAAATGAACATTATCGTACTAACATTCCAGCAGTCTCTGAAATCACTGGGGGAAGTGGCAACAATATGACTATTCAAGTTTGAGTGTAGAATGTCTGGGTCTGGCAATATACCATCTGACTTTCGGAGAAACATCACCCACAGAATTACGAAGAGTGCAAGAGCTGACAAGTACGAGAATTATGGCATAGTCAGTTTAACAGCTCATGCATACAAGTTGCTGACAAGAATACTACACAGGAGAATGGAAAAGAAACTTGAGGATGTGTTAGATGACGATCAGTTTGCCTTTAGGAAAAGTAAAGGTATCATACGGGAGCTCTTACATTGCTACTGGTAATGGAAGCAAGACTAAAGAAACATTATGACACGTTTATGGGATTTGTCGATATGGAAAATGTGTTCGACAATGTCAAATGGTGCAAGATTTTCGAAATTCTGAGAAAACTAGGGGTAAGCTATAGGGAAAGATAGGTGATGTACGATATGTACAAGAGCCAAGAGTTAGCAATAAAAGAGGAAGACCAAGAACGAAGTGCTCCGATTAAAAAGGGTGTAAAACAAGAATAAAGTCTTTCGTCCCTACAGTTCAACATGAACACCAGAGAAGCAATGCTGGAAATGAAAGACAGGTTCAAGAGTGAAATTAAAATTCAAGGTGAAAGGATAGCAACGACAAGATTAGCTGATGACGTTCCTATCCTCAGTGAAAGTGAAGAATATGTACATGATCCGCTGAATGGAATGAACAGTGTAATGAGTACAGAATATGGATTGAGAGTAAATCGAAGAAATACGAAAGTAACGAGAAGTAGCAGAAATGAGAACAGCATGAAACTTAATACCACATTTGGGGATTAGAAAACAGAAGGAATGGTTAAGGAATTTTGATTCCTAGGCACCAGAATTACCCATGGAGGATGAAGCAAGCAGGACATACAAAGCAGACTAGCAATGGCAATACGGGCATTCCTGGACAAGAGAAGTCTTCTAGTATCAAACAGAGGACTTAATTTGAGGAAGAAATTTCTGAGAATGTGCGTTTGGAGCATATCATTCTATGGTAGTGAAACAATGACTGTGGGAAAAACGGAACAGAAGTGAATCTAAGCATTTGAGATGGGGTGCTACACCAAACGCTAACTAAATGACATGGGCCTGCGAAATATTTTGGTGATAATAGTGAAATAGTTTACTTTGTGTGTCACTGTTTTGATGCGTTTGGATTAAATACTTATTTATTTTGTTATTGTGGATTGTTGTGTCGATGGGAAATTTTCTTTTCCCTTTGATAACAGCATTATAAGTTCTTATGACATAGTCTGTGTGACTAGGATAGTGATTGGAGTGTGCGCACCCTTTTCGAAAGGGGGAGGGAAGTGACACGGATTCCTTTCTCCCAGGTGGAGTATCTTCAGGAGCTCCCAAGATGAGTGCCGTAAATCTGGTCGTTCTACATCAATGAGGGGGAGAAGTGATGGACCACTCCAGAAATAATATTATTTGCTAAACGAGCAGAGGACGTACTTAGTAGTCACTGGTGGAACTTGATATTAACCTAGAATGTGTGGGAAGTAATTAATGAAATACATAGGTAACAGAAAACGTTCACAAAGGTGCAACGAGAGGCAGAGAAAGGACGGGTGTTGACAGAAGTGCAAGATGAATATCAAGGAATGCAATTTCATGTGAGATGCTGAGGGAACAGATACGTCATGTAGTGGACATGGCACCGCAGAGGTTGACACAGGAAACGGGGATGTAGGCGGAAAACTATTGAAGACAGTATTCGGCTCATCAGACAGTGATGACATTCGAGAGCTCCACAGCACAGTAGGACAAGTAAAAGCGGTATCGGATGCATAAAGGGCAACTTTGTAATGGCCTGCCACACAGCTGACGAATACAGAACACGATTGTCCTGAATAACAGTAGGTGGTAAGACAGTTAACTGTGGAATCTGGAGCAACATGTAAAGAATTCCATGGGAGTGGTGAACAGCGTGTTGGATAGAATACAGAAGGATTAAAAGAGCTTGAGGAGAGAATAGTTGTAGCATGATTTCTACGCTTGCTAGCCGACAGCCTAAGTGATGCAAGAACTGGATTAATTACGCTGCAAGAAGCAGTCCATCACGCAGTACATGAGCAATTAAGTCCTACATTGCTACCAAGAGCAGTTTTTAGTCGCACTACAGAAAGTGCAACATAATGTAACAGCAAATTACAGCATCTAATACAACTGACAGAGAAAAGTTTGTCGCTCTTCTACCAAATCTCAACGGCTGGAACTAGTTTGACTGGGTCGAGACTGTACGTGTTGGTGCAGTTCCAGTACCTAGTGTGAATGCACACTATCAATAATTTACAGTACGTCTTTATCCAGTGAAACTGAAAGCTATGGGAAAACGGGTTAGTTTAATGATACAAGAAGTACTATTGTGTGACCATTTAACTGCGCCATGGCCCAACCATATCATCGTAACCAATGCTCCCTGCCAGAGAAGTGTCTATATCAACCACATTCATCCTGCTGGATGTGCCGAACTGACACGAACTGGCAATCATTAACGGATCCTTCAGCCAAAATATTGCGTCGTGACATCGGTCTGCTCCGTTTGTCTTATCCATACGGAATGTTTGGCTTGATGGAAGGTTTACAGTGGCAACCTGCATTGAGTTAGTGACGGTGCCTTTTAATAATACAAGGTGAAGCTATACACTACAGATTAAGGGAACTCGTGTTATCTTGTGATGCCCACTGGATGGCCGCCACTATGCATCAGTTCACGAACATTCAGCAGTATCAGTTACTTCTAATATTCATTTTGATTGCTGTATATTTTGCTGGGCCCTTTTATTTACACTGAGGGATGTCACATTTAACATGAGACCGATTTTATGTGATCTGCTGTTAACAGAAACTGTTAACTTGCTGTTTCACGCATGTGAGACTTATATATTGATATGGGTCTAGGTGAATGTGAATGTCAGGTTATTTCTTTTACTTTGGTTTTTACCTTGACCTTATTTAACAAATTAAAAAAGGTTTGTAAAATTTTCCTAAGTAATACTATTTGTGTTGTTTTAATTATGGTACATTTTGGGGGTCCTTGTACATGACTGTAATGAAATTCCCAAAGGACGTTATTTTGTTATTGTTTTAAATGATTGCACATTTTGGGATTGTTGTATTTTGTCATTGTAAAATTGTTATTTGGGGTTACCTCATTTTATTGCATGGTTTTGATGCTGCTCAGTAATAATCTGTTATATGTCGAGCGTTGTTACGCACACCTCTCGAACCCAGTACCATTACTCCCTCTGCCATCGCATATTGGTTTCAGAACTAAAACAGACCTATGATATAACATCGGCAGATGAGTTATGGGTCGCCAAAGGAGAATCTTACCGTCTGCTCGATTACAATGATTGAGATTAGTGCACAGCCATGTAAAGTACAAATGTTTAACTGTTTCGAGATAAGACAGCCTTGCCGAATTCAGAGGAAAAGTGGCCATGCAACTGGTTTAGCACATATTTTCTCCGAAAGTGGTGATCGTAAATTGTATGAACAAGAGGAATGCACGACAGGTGGCATCCCGTCTACCAGCTACTGTCACTGGCACAACCGTCGTAAACACGACACAACCTACGATGTATTGGCCGGAGAAGCCACTAGATGCGTTGCCAACCCAGGAGATAACCGTCCTAAATGACACTTTAAAACCAGACCACCTACATTCCACAGACGAATTCGTAACCTCGAAAAAGAAACGAATGACTGTGGAGCTGATGTTTCCGTACATACAACACTGTCGCGGCAAGCAACGTCAGACTGTATCGACCAAAAGTGCCACAGCTTCAGGAGATGTGCTGGTTCTGGTTATGCTTTGCGTTGTTACATCTATTGTCAACGAAAAACTTTACCCCCTCATGAAACACCTGTGCATCAAATACAAGTAGAGTGATTTATTTATGGAAGTTGAATAGTTCAGGAAGAATTAGAGTAATGAATTACCAGTTCAGTGAGGCAGAGTACACGAGATTGTGAATTATAGTTCGGTTGTGAGTGGTATTCGAAAAACGATTGTATTTAATTTTGAAGAAATATGACCTGGTAAGAATACGAGATCCCTGGACTGCGTTTAATAAAATAGATTTAGGAGTCACCAGAGGAACATGTGGTTCGAACAAGACAGAAACGTACCGTGTGCTAGAATCATAACAACTTCTCCTCCATTATTGGTCCTCCTTGGCATGTACTTTTCGCGGTGCTCACAGGCAGTGTAGTGAAGAGTCGCTGGACAAGAAAGCGCTAATGCGGTGTGGAGACCCTGACTGTCCGCAACTTGTTGAGAACGGCAGCGGGCCTGTGGCCGTGACGGAAAGGGTAGTCCGTGTTGTCAGCCGCCCAATGTGACCAGTTGTCTCTGTTCGGTAATGTGGTGCTGGACAGAACTTCATAAGATAGCTGACACTGGGGCGCCTCCACGGCAGAATAACGGTCTGTAATGGTGAGAAATTTCATGGTTCAACTTCGTCACTCTGATTGCGTGGGGGTTGAAGTTTTTTATAGGTTGTCGATTAAGATTTTTTATAGGTTGTCGATTAAGTGGCGACTGTTGCCAGTCCAGTATGACTCATTCCGTCGTTCTCTGGCGATAAGCACCGACATTACATGGTTTGTTATTACTGTTATATTGGCATAATGCCTACAAGCATAGTCTCGCTGGTTTCAGCTGCAATTCTGCAATTAAGTTATTTGTACTTTAGTTCACGTTTCTGCCTTTCTTTTTTTTTTTGAAGGAATGTTTTAAATTATTTGCTATGTACTACGCAACGTATTACAAGATTTTGTGTTCTAGACCCAGTTGGTTTTGCAACTGCGTTATATGATGTTTACCGGAAGCTGCTGAGTCGTTGTTGGAAAACTGAGCTCAACACACGCAGCTCGTATTAGTATGTATTTATTCAATGATCAGAAGGTAGGGTAAAACTGTTGCATGGTTGTTTCTGGATCTTAGCACTGTTGTTTAATGCCAAACGTAAGTAAAATTAGTAAGTTTTATTCAGTGTAACAGGAAAAAATAATTATTATATTGTGGCATACTAATTAAACTATCAAGCCACTTACACAGTTTGCTGCATAAAATATTTTGGGCAGGTTATAAGTTTCAAGTTACATTAACAAATATTTTCAGAACTACTGGAAGCCTCACCATGGCCAACTGATCATGTGTATTGTCGTGTGTCAGTAAAACTGACTGCATCTTTAGTAGCTTTGAGTATGCTATATTTAATGGGATCTGTAACTGCGCTCTAACTTGGCCGGTGGGTCGTGATTAGAAATCATTCTGTCGACAAGATGGTTAATCAAAAGACAATAATTTGTAAACAATTGCTAGAAAAATAATTTGGGACGCTACTGTTTTGAGTCCGACCAAAACTGTTGCTTTCTTTGTATGAAAATTTGTAATTATACACTCCTGGAAATTGAAATAAGAACACCGTGAATTCATTGTCCCAAGAAGGGGAAACTTTATTGAACATTCCTGGGGTCAGATACATCACATGATCACACTGACAGAATCACAGGCACATAGAGACAGGCATCAGAGCATGCACAATGTCGGCACTAGTACAGTGTATATCCACCTTTCGCAGCAATGCAGGCTGCTATTCTCCCGTGGAGACGATCGTAGAGATGCTGGATGTAGTCCCGTGGAACGGCTTGCCATGCCATTTCCACCTGGCGCCTCAGTTGGACCAGCATTCGTGCTGGACGTGCAGACCGCGTGAGACGACGCTTCATCCAGTCCCAAACATGCTCAATGGGGGACAGATCCGGAGATCTTGCTGGCCAGGGTAGTTGACTTACACCTTCTAGAGCACGTTGGGTGGCACGGGATACATGCGGACGTGCATTGTTCTGTTGGAACAGCAAGTTCCCTTGCCGGTCTAGGAATGGTAGAACGATGGGTTCGATGACGGTTTGGATGTACCGTGCACTATTCAGTGTCCCCTCGTCGATCACCAATGGTGTACGGCCAGTGTAGGAGATCGCTCCCCACACCATGATGCCGGGTGTTGGCCCTGTGTGCCTCGGTCGTATGCAGTCCTGATTGTGGCGATCACCTGCACGGCGCCAAACACGCATACGACCATTATTGGCACCAAGGCAAAAGCGACTCTCATCGCTGAAGACGACACGTCTCCATTCGTCCCTCCATTCACGCCTGTCGCGACACCACTGGAGGCGGGCTGCACGATGTTGGGGCATGAGCGGAAGACGGCCTAACGGTGTGCGGGACCGTAGCCCAGCTTCATGGTGACGGTTGCGAATGGTCCTCGCCAATACCCCAGGAGCAACAGTGTCCCTAATTTGCTGGGAAGTGGCGGTGCGGTCCCCTACGGCACTGCGTAGGATCCTACGGTCTTGGCGTGCATCCGTGCGTCGCTGCGGTCCGGTCCCAGGTCGACGGGCACGTGCACCTTCCGCCGACCACTGGCGACAACATCGATGTGCTGTGGAGACCTCACGCCCCACGTGTTGAGCAATTCGGCGGTACGTCCACCCGGCCTCCCGCATGCCCACTATACGCCCTCGCTCAAAGTCCGTCAACTGCACATATGGTTCACGTCCACGCTGTCGCGGCATGCTACCAGTGTTATAGACTGCGATGGAGCTCCGTATGCCACGGCAAACTGCCTGACACTGACGGCGGCGGTGCACAAATGCTGCGCAGCTAGCGCCATTCGACGGCCAACACCGCGGTTCCTGGTGTGTCCGCTGTGCCGTGCGTGTGATCATTGCTTGTACAGCCCTCTTGCAGTGTCCGGAGCAAGTATGGTGGGTCTGACACACCGCTGTCAATGTGTTCTTTTTTCCATTTCCAGGAGTGTATATTACTTTCAATTACTAGAATGACGACTTAAGAAATGTTTCCTCTTTATCACTTGTTCTATTCCCTAATCTTAAGAATGTCCTGGCAAGTTTATTCTCCGTTTACAACCTTGGTGAAAGTCGTCAATGCTCTTCATTTGAGAAATCCAAATAGACTTCATCTAAATTATAAACGCTCTTCCTTACGAAGAAAGTTTTCGTGCTCTCTACTGCTGGTAAACCTCTATAGCATTTCGACCACAGACTATTTTGAAAAATACAAGTAACATAAATTTTAATTTTTATTTACACGTCGAGTTCCGTAGGACCAAATTGAGGACCAAATCTCCAAGGTCATGGAATATGTCAGTGCATGAAATTACAACATAAAACTAATAACAGATAAAAATAAAATGTTTATGAACCCAGAAAAAGTCAAGCCATAAGTTTAAATAAACGCAGTCAACACTATAACATAAGAATCAGCTTAATTTTTCAAGGAACTCCTCAACAGAACAGGAGTGACCCCATGAGGAAACTCAACAGTTTCGATTTGAAAGCGCGTGGATTACTACTAAGATTTCTGAATTCTTGTGGTAGCTTACTGAAAATGGATGCAGCAGTATACTGCACACCTTTCAGCACAAGAGTGAAGGAAGTCCGATCCAAATGCAGGTTGGATTTCGGCCAAGTATTAACTGAGTGAAAGCTGCGTATTCTTGGGAATAAGCTGATATTGTTAACAAGAAACGACAGTAAAGAATATACAGGGTGTTACAAAAAGGTACGGCCAAACTTTCAGTAAACATTCCTCACACACAAAGAAAGAAAATATGTTATGTGGACATGTGTCCGGAAACGCTTACTTTTCATCTTAGAGCTCATTTTATTACTTTTCTTCAAATCACATTAATCATGGAATGGAAACACACAGCAGTAGAACATACCAGAGTGACTTCAAACACTTTGTTACAGGAAATGTTCAAAATGTCCTCCGTTAGCGAAGATACATGCATCCACCCTCCGTCGCATGGAATCCCTGATGCGCTGATGTAGCCCTGGAGAACGGCGTATTGTATCACAGCCATCCACAATACGAGCACGAAGAGTCTCTACATTTGGTACCGGGGTTGCGTAGACAAGAGCTTTCAAATGCCCCCATAAATGAAAGTCAAGAGGGTTGAGGTCAGGAGAGCGTGGAGGCCATGGAATTGGTCCGCCTCTACAAATCCATCGGTCACCGAATCTGTAGTTGAGAAGCGTACGAACACTTCGACTGAAATGTGCAGGAGCTCCATCGTGCATGAACCACATGTTGTGTCGTACTTGTAATGGCACATGTTCTAGCAGCACAGGTAGAGTATCCCGTACGAAATCATGATAACGTGCTCCATTGAGCGTAGGTGGAAGAACAAACTAAAATGAGCTCTAACATGGAAATTAAGCGTTTACGGACATATGTCCACATAACATCTTTTCTTTATTTGTGTGTGAGGAATGTTTCCTGAAAATTTGGCCGTACCTTTTTGTAACACCCTGTATATTGACAGGCTAATGCCAAAATACCCACACTAGTGAACAGGGATTGACAAGAGGTTCGCGAACTTACACCACTTATTGCCCCAACCTCCTGTTTCTCAGCCAAAAATGCCCTCTTATAACGGGAAGAGTTACTTCAAAATATAATAGCATACGACATAAGCGAATGAAAATAAGCAAAGTAGACTAATTTTCGTGGCGAACGATCACTTACTTCAGATACCGTTTGAATAGTAAAAACGGCAGCATTACGTCTGTCAACAAGGTCCTGTATGTGGGCTTTCTGAACATCTAGAAATTTGAACTGTTCGGTTTCACTAATCATATGCCCATTCTGTTAAATTAAAACATCAGGTTTTGTTGAATTTTGTGTTAGAAATTGTAAAAACTGAGTTATACTGAGATTTAGCATTAGTTTCTTTTCTACAGGCCGTGAACTTACGTAATGAACTCCACTATTTGAGACCGAGCCAATGTTGCACACAACATCTTTTAGTAACAAGCTACTGGGCGCTGATGATCGCGCAGTTGAGCGCCACACAAACCATACATCATCATCAAACTACCAAGCTAGAGTCATCTACAAACAAAAATATTTTAGAGTTACCCATAATACTAGAGGGCATATCATTTACATAAATAAGGAACAGGAGTGGGTCCAACACTGATCCCTGGGGCATCCCCCATTTGACTGTATCACAGCCATTCTCAGCAGTGTGAATAATGACCTTTTACTGACTGTTGTTAAAGTAAGACACAAACCAATTGTGAGCTACTCCCCGCATTCCTTAATGGTCCAACTTCTGGAGGAATATTTTGTTATCAACACAATCAAACGCCTTAGTTAAATCAAAAAATATGCCTAGTGTTCGAAACCTGTTGTTTAACCCATTCTGGCATGTCGTGGTAGATTGGTGTTGTACAAATTTGGGCAGGACTACAACAAAACCAGTTACTTATTTTTAGCGTAGCATGAGGTTCTATTTAATCACTGCTTCTCCCGGCTAATAATCGTTATTTTGTTAAATAAATCTCCACCTGGGGTCGTGTAGCAATGTTGTCTGTCAAGCAGTGTAAATGGCACTAAGTTCATGCACAAAAGTGATATTATACAACCAGCAAAGAAGCTAAATGCATGTTAAGTAATCTCAATTATACAAATATAAGGATTTCTAGCAATCTTCCATGCTATTGCAAAATAGTCACATTACTAGTTGCAGATCGTCCATCCAGTTTACCGCTACTCTTATTCGAGGGGGTAACATTTTTCTTTAAGCAAAATGAGCAGTTTTGACACACAATACCACACGCACACAACTCTAACGTATTGTTTCCTGTTAAAATTATTTCATAAAAGTTGTTACGAAATAGCGAGGTTTCATACATCAGCAGAGAACAATTTTTATCACATAAGATGCTATTTGCACTATGGTTAAGGGTAATTCACAATCTAACTGGAATTTATTACCTCTGAGTGGGATCTGGGCCACCAATACACAGTTATTATCGCAATAATGACCATCACGATTTATGTATGTTTAAAAAGCCAGTTTAAAACCGCCGCTGCAATATTTCACTCAGATGGCCGCTAACATTAGACAATCACTTATCGTATCTTCTTCAGGCACTGTTTTACTACTAACAAATGATATATATATGTTAAATCTTTTCTGCAGCTTTACTATGTGCATTAACATTTAAAAGTAATCCTCAATGTTAATCACTCATTATGCAGCATTTACCAATGAACCACACCATAGATCAATAGCGCTAATGGCAGCGCTCCATTTTAGCTGATAAGCAAACTTAGCATTCATTTAGGACGAGAATCATATTGAAATAAAAGTTCAAACAAAAGGGTTGATTTCAATGACACAGAAACTCTATTTTTCAAATATTACTTGACAAAAAAACACAGTTTTTTACAGACCACTCTGATATGAGACAACAATCACATCCGATCAGTACAACAGTTCGAACAAGAAGAAGGATTATTCTAGAACAATCATAGATAACAAAAGATGAATATTTTCATTCTCGTTTTCCATAGGTATCGTCTGAGATACAGGTTTTTACAGAATAATAAGTTATGTCATTG